>NW_024086455.1:0-101733 GCF_009730915.1 Dioscorea cayenensis subsp. rotundata
CCATTAAAGCGGTCCAAAAGTCAAAGCAAAGGCAAAGAATCAAAATTCAAAAACCAAAAAATAAGATGCCAAGTTGCTAGCTGCCAAAATATTAATCATATTTTCATTAATTCATCGTGGTTAAGTAAATTCACTTACTCTTATAGTTTTGCTACTCAATTAGTATTAAATTATCACGTTAAAGTGTTAAACACTTAAAGTCTTGGAAGCTTTCTGAGCAAAACTCAAGCACCGAACACCTCGACCTAGACCTACAAACCTCTTAGGTCTTCTTCATCCAGACAGTCATCTCCATCGACCAACCATCCGCGATCTCTATCTCGTGAGCCAACGGCCGTGACGACTTTCTCTCCTCCGCCGTGGTAGGCAACGAGCAGCGCCTCCTTTACCCTCATCTTTTAGCCCGGCGGGCCGTGATCTCTCTATACTAGGTAAACTCAGTTTCTATATTGGTGTTTGAAATTTGATGATTTTACAAAGTCATTTGATTGGTCAATGTTAGCAGTTAGTCGCGGTTGTGAGTATTTCATATTTGCCACCATTTAATGATAATATCGATATAACAAGATGGCCTCCCAATCTTAGTTTTCAAGCGTGGGCCATATTTAATTATTTATATTATAATCACTAATCAGCAGAGGATGAGCTCACTAGCTCAATGCTCATTTATCAAATTCTCTCGTGTGTGCTCATGATGATCGCGTGAGGGATTTTGGCTATACTTAGGTTTGCCTTCTTTTTAGTTTTAGTATTATAGCTTTAGATTTAGTGGTGCCGATTTCTTGGTATCTTGAAATGGTTCGTGCAATGTGATTTTAGAATTTTTAGAGTGTTTCATTTAATTTATTTTTAGCCTAATTTGGTTGAATTATACATTGTTTTGCACATGTTAGCATAATCATTGTGCCATTAACTTCATTCATAGTTTTGTATTTTAAAGTTTACTTTGGGAATGGTATTTCGTCCATTTGTAGAAAGTTGGACATTAGACTCACAGTACATTTTGGAATGGAAGAAACTCATGGCAGAGACAACACCATCATCAACTTCTACACCATCAAGTCAAAATTCATTGAGCAGTCTCTAGATCTATTCGTTCAAAAATCGATCCAAGACGGGCTTGTATCAGTGAATCAAGAAGTAATGATGGGGAAAAATGTTCATATGTAATTTTGTGTAGAAGTAGTGAAAGGTGGAGGCATCTCATAGGATGAAAATGCATCTTGCTGCCAAAGAGTGGAAATTAGCTGTAAGAAAGTTCCATAGATGTTTGCCATGATTTCCAGTAAAAATTTGAAAAGACTTTCAAGCACAAAAATGGTTAGTGATCGGAAACAATAAATCCATTTGGGCCTAGTATGCATCCATTTGAAGGTGATATGGAAGGTCAAGATAGTGAAAGTCTTCAAGACATGCCTAGTGATTTATCAAGAAAAGACAGAGTTGCATCTTATTTTCCTAGTGGTAGCAAAAGTTGGACCACAACCCACAATCATAGTGCATTACAAAAGCAAAGAGAAAGGTGGCATGAAGTGGATTTAGCTATCGCCTCGATTTTTATGATGCTTGCATCCCAATGAATGCTTCAAATTCTTTATTTCCAACTCAATGATAGATGTTATAGCATGTATTGGTTTTGGGATGAAAGGTCCCATGTGATCATGCCAGAACCAACTTATTGGAGGAGTCAAAGAAAGAACTGCAATCACTCGTTGACACTCTATCAGTAGTTGGGAAGATTGTGGATGCACAATACGGAGATGGTTGGAAAGATATTCGACTAAAAGATCTTTGATTAATTTTCTGTGTATTCTCCGAAGGGATATCTTTCATCAAATCTGCTGATGCATCGGACCTAATTTCTGATGCTCAAACTCTTGCAATTTTGTTTTAGCTGAGATTGTGGAGATTGTTGGTTGGCAAAATGTTGTTCATATGATCACAGATAATGCAGCTAATTATAAAGGTGCAGGAAGATTGCTTTTAATGAGAAGTATCCCAATATCATGTGGACACCTTATGTGCAGCTCATTGTTTGAATTTGATGTTGAAGTTGATACTTTGCCAAAATGCCACACATAGAGAATTTAGTACAGCGTGCCTCTTCTATTACTGTTTTTGTGTATAATCACAAATGGACTTTGGGTTGGTTAAGAAATATAAAAAGAGTCTGGATGAGATTCTTCGACCTCGGTGATACTTGTTTTGCTACAACTTTTTATTGCTTTTGAAGAGTCTTCATGATCATAAATGTGATTTGCAAAGCTATGATTACTTCTAGAGACTTTCTGTTGGAGTGGATCTAAGACAAAGAAAGCAAAAAGAAGTTCAAAAATATTGTCTTAGATAATCAATTTTGGAATGATTGTTAGATAGTTGTCAAAAATTGTGTCTCCACTTAGTACGATTGCTACGCATTGTGGATTCTGATGAAAGACCTTCTTTGGGTTATGTTTATGAAGGGATGATCAGAGCAAATAAAGCTATAAAGGAGACTTTTAAATATGTAAGGAGATTTATCAACCTTATATCTCACTTTTGGAAGAAAGATGGGAGCGTCCAATTGCGCCAAGATATTCATGTCAGCGCATTTTGGTTGAATCCAATCTTTCAATATGATAAAGACTCTATTTGCCAAGCACCAGATGTCATGGATGGGTTTATAACTATAATCAGCAACCCTCATATTACAATCAACCATAGTAAAATGATAGCTGAATGTTCTACATTTTGAGAGCGTGGGTAGTTTTGGAAATGCTCTAAGCCAATCTTCTAGCAAAAATACAAGGCCAGGTATAATAGTATACTAATAAAAAATTAACTAAGTTTTACATTGTCATCAATAGCATGATATTTGTTTTATTTTTCATGTAGATGAATGGTGAGGTTCTTTGGACATAGTGCTCCTAATTTACAAAAAGTTACTATGAGAATTTGAGTCAAAACATCTTCTTTCATCGGGTTGTGAAAGAAAATTGGAGCGTGTTCGAGAGAATCCACACAAAAAGGAGGAATAGGTTGGAGCATGAAACGATTAAGTGATCTTGTCCATATACATTACAACCTTCGCTTGAAGAATAGGTATGTAACTAATTTATATGTTTCTATTTATTTAATTGCTTTGAGAACTTATTAGTTAATTTGACAAATTGTTTTCTATTTGTGGAATCTTCAACAAGAGCAACTCTCTAGATCCTATTGATTATGAGTGTATTGACAAGATTGACTCTTGGGTTGTGGAGAATGAGCTCTTTTAAGGGAACATGAACTTAATCTTGGATGAGTTTGAAAATATGGTTGCTCAACAAGAGCAGGACAAGAACAAAAAGGAGGGGAGGACAAAATGAAGGTATCCGTTATATTAATTGTTAGGACTAAGTAACTAATATGATTGCAATTTGCAACTTAATTTTATGTTCTATTTAATGTTAATTACTTACAAACAATATATATTTTTGATAGATACACCAAATTATGATGATGAGGATGTGTTGGTGGTTCAAGATGGAATTAATTTTTTTCATCCTTTGATGTCAACCAAGGGAATGAGGGAGATGAAATTCATAGAAAATGATGATAATGAATGAGACAAGTGAATATGAGATTGATAATTCATGAGAATAGTGTCTCTTTTTATTTTTCTTGCTTGTGTTTCAATTTGCGGAGACACTGACTTTCTTGTGTTGTTGTATTGTATTTTTATTTTATTTCTATCCATGTGGACTTTTTGGATTACATTTTTGGCTTTTTGGAGAACATAAGTCTTGTTGTTGTTGATGTTGGTGTTGTTGCTGTATTTGTTAATGGTGGTGTTGTTGTTGTATGCTTGTATTTTTGTTGCTGTTGTTGTTGTTGTTGTTGCTGTATAAGTATACTCCCTGCATTTTATCTCCATTCCTCATTTTTGAATGATATTGTTGATGGTGGTGGTGTTGTTGTTTGAAACTTTGAATGATATTGTTGATGTTGGTGTTGATGTTGTCATGTTGGTGTTGTTTTGAAACCTTTGAACGATATTGTTGATATTGGTGTTGTTGTTTGAATGATATAGTTGATGTTGATGTTGTTGTCTGCAATATGTATATTTGTTATCAATTCATCTTATTTTAATTTTTAATAAATATTTATTTATTAAAATAGTTGAAATGGGTTGACGCTCAACCTGGCTCAACTGGAACCCAGTTTGTTCAACGGGCTCAAACCATGATCCGGTTATTAAAACATTGGATAGAACGGAGATGGGAGAAAAGAAACATAAAATGTTTGGGCCGGTTTGTCGATCATCTCACGTGATTTCGCAGGGCCGAGATCTCTACGGCATGGTGGAGTTTTAACAGGTCGACTACGGTAGAGCTCATTGCATCACCTCAAAGCACTCGCATACTGGTTGTCGACTGATTGACGCAAATTTTGAGAGCAGAGAGAGAGAGAGAGAGGTGGTGATACAACCAAGGAAATTCAGCTGGGACCTAAGGATCTGTAGAAGACATGGCAGCAAAGAATGAGGAGCAGAAGTCATCCAATCAAACTCATGCAGCATCCCAATAACCAACTCATTCTTGGGCCAAGGCATTGTTAGGAAACCTCTAGTCATGGCTGAAGGATTATGATTAGATAGAAATAGATGCAGATTTATAATTTTCTATCTTTGTTTTGCACAGTTGTAACCCACTCTCTTGGGAGTGTGACAACTTCCTCACTTCCAGTGTGTTAGTGTGTGTGGGAGGATAATGAGAATCTTGCTGTGTCTCCTCTCTAGCTTTGCTCATCTTGCTTTTCCTCTTGCACCATTTTCTTTCTAGTTTCTTCAGGAGCTGGCACTCGTCATCGAAAGAGGTGTAAGATCACATCATTGGTGCTTTCTTACTGACCCCGTCCATGGCGGACTCAACATGATGGCAGCAATCAAGGCCCTGCAAAGAAATCTCAAATTTCCATTGGCATATATATATATATATATATATCAATGGGTTTTTGAACCATTCAGTCTAAATTGTGGACACCTCTCAGATAATAACAATTGTCTTCTATTTTTGTTTGGGTTCTTATATGAATTACTAATGGAATTTTATATGAATTTAGAATAAATAACCATTTCATATAAAATATTAATCAGAAATAAGGGCAGCAATTTAATTAGACACCACAAGGACTTGTGTTGGTCCAAACTAAGAAAACATTAATTTCAAGATTTGATGGTGGATTAAGGGACATCCTAATCACAGCAACATAGTCGGCTCATCTGGCTAATCAATGATATTAAGTATGAAACTAAGGAATTCTACATATAAACTTGAATAAAAGATGTATATTGGATCCTGACAAAGCTGGCTTTTGTTCTAGTACAGTACTAGTTTTGGGGCCCATATTACTTATATATATATATATATATAATAATCTAATGAAGTTGATTTGACTAAATAAAATGTAAAATTTTAAATTGTATGAAAGATCGACTTATGCACATATACAAACTTTTATGTTTACTTCTACAAACTTAGCCATAGCACCGATATTTGTGCTAAAGGTGGATAAATAATACTGGAGTAGATGAGCAGATGTGAGTATAGTAAAGCTTTATAACCTAAAGTTTAATGGTATATCAAAAATTAAGCTTAGACTTTAATTTGAAAATATAGTATATATATCATATAGAATAAATTCATGAAAATAATTGTGTTTCATTCTATATTTTATTTTATTTATTTTTCAAATATGGCATGCACAAGTGAAAATTTAATACTTTATACATGACTCCCACGTGAGTTGGGATTAAAACCTGATTTTTTTAAAAAAAGAATATGAATACCCTAAAAAAAAAAGAAAAACTGTGTCAATTAAAAAAAACATGATTCCAGAAATGTGCTGAAACTAATCAAGTGAAAGGACTAACCCTAAACTTTTGGTCCAAAATTGCAAGCGAAGGTGATAACATGAAGGAGACAATGAATATATAAATAGTTGTCCTCAACTAACTTTTATATAATACTTGTTCAAAGGACTGATGATTCAAACAAAAGAACAAGAGTTTTCATTGGCGGACCTAAAAGATGAACAGAAACCCTAACCCCTAACTGCAAACCCTACCCATGATCTTCTAACATGTGAAAGGCAAAGATAAGCCTCATAAGAGGAACAATCTCCATAGAAAGAATAGAAAGAGGAGAAAGAATAAAGACAAAAAGTGTGCATAGAATCAAAGGAGACAATTTTGGATTCTAAAGTTTGCCTTGTGAGATCATCAAAGCAATATTAGGACCACAGTAATAATACATTTTAGGGTTACTCCTTTGTTTATAGAACTATAGTTTTTAATTTGGTACTCTCCATAAGCCCCAAAGTTCAATATCTTCAAAATTAGTCTTGACATAAAGTTATATTTATAATTAATAAAAATGATGATGAACTAGAGTTTACTTTTTGTGGAATAATCTTTGTTTGCATCTCATCTTCAAAAACTTTTTCTTTTTATTTTTAAGAAGATCAAATCGTATCTGAGTACCCAAAAGTCATAATATATCCAGTAATTATTGATAAAATATTATTTAAATTATAACTTTTTAAATAATAGTCTAACTTATTTGAGAATACTAAATTAAGAAAACAAACTCCCGTATATTAACTCTCATAACACCTTACTTTCTCATTTTAAATATCACTAAAATTACAATCATTAATTTTCATTTTTAGATCAGATCAAACCCTATCTAAATATATATATATATATATATATAAATCTCCCGTGCATAATTAAGTATAAAAATCACACATCATATATATATATATATATATATTATATGCATGGTTTAAAACTTATTATATTAAATGGACCACTGTTTTGAACGACTTTAATTACAATAATTAAGTCATATATTCCCTGACAAACAAGTGAAGGGGGTTATAAGCTAAGAAAAATCTTTTTAATATAATATAAAACACATATAAGCTTTTAATTAATTAGCTTATTTTCAAACAATGAAACGTTGTGGGTCATTAATGAGTGATCTGTGCTGTGATCCTCATCGATTGATTAATTGCAAGTGTATGAGATGAGAACCGTTGTATTAATCACATGCACCATAAGCTAAGCCTTTAAAACATCTTATGGAAGAACTCACATTAGACATTAATTTAATTATTTGTCATCTTAAAACAAGGCATTAATATAGGAACCCTATGTTTTCTTACCGTTTGTTCAAGAGCATTAATTTTCAAAGTCAATGTCAAAGAATTTGAATTTATGCACTTCAAATATTATAAACAATTTTGAACTATACATGGACGAGTTGATTAATTGAGGTAGAGGTGGTAATGTGGTTTTTAAAAATTCCCATAAATATGATTTATAGATTCTTTAATATTTTATGAATGATAATTTTTGTCCCTTAAAAACTAATAAAAATACAAAAATTAAATGAAGCATAAAATATAAAAATAAAAATAGGAGATATTAATGAAATGACTGAAGACTAGCTTTGGAAACATGGTGCATAGTTGTTGTCACTGTTTGCTTATGCTTAGCGTATTCTAAACGATCGAGAATAATGAGATACCACTTAAATTAAGGTTTTGAAACGAAAAGCAATGGTCATGACATGAGTATTAATTACTAATATTATTGGTATTATTTGTGGTTATATTTACTTTGTTGGCTTAGAAGAAAGTTTGAAGGGAACAAGAGGGCAAAAATTAAAGAGCTGCTTCAACTTGCCATTATTCAGAGTCATATCTCAATTATTCTGAGGATTCTCACATGTGCATGCATGGGCACCTTGCAACCAACCCGCGTAATCCCCAAGGCCAACCGTTTTTAAATTACCTTCCATTGCGCATTTTATAATAATCTAATTATATTTACGCAAAGATACGTTTTTAATCTGTGAAAAACTTCAGAAATCATAATTTGTTGTAATATGGCAGTGGGTGAACATACACAGGGTTGAAACCCAATGCAGTGTATATTGTAGTAATATTATTCATCCACTTGTTTTTGAGTTAGCATTGTTAATTTATAGTCATATGTTGAATAGAGTCTTGAGTGAGTTCTTTTGTTAGGAGTATCTCTCATTCATTGTTGTAGTAGAGAAGAGATTTTATTAGTTTTGTTTGATTAATGTAAAATCTTCTAAAGCATAGTACACGTAAAGTGAGCGCTTTATCGCCCTAGTGATGACATCGATCGAGGTTAATAAGTCAATCTGTCTTATATTATCATATATATATATATATATGTAATATGAAACATACTATACTATATATCCGCAATTGGGGAACAATGAAGATTATGGAGAGCAGATGACATCAATAGGTTTATTAGGTTTAGTTGGCTTTTAGTTAGGTTGTTGTGACGACCCGATCGATTAAGTGATTCTTGTTATAATTACAATTTACGGTTTATATCAAAAATAGTATGCATCCCATTTTTCACTATAGCACAATTTATAAATATAGTCACACCCAACAATAAATAATGCATAACTGTTGAATTTCAATCCAACGATTGAGACGAACGTTCATAGATTTTAAATCTACAAACATTTTCAAATGATGTGTCATATAGATTATGTTGAATCCAATCATTCATAACCCTTGTTATATTAAATGATGAATAAGCCCGAGAAGAATTTGTGAGGATCAAGATGCTTTGTAAAATATTCTTTCATAATTGTGCCTTTAAGTTAGTGACTATTGTAATGTAAATATTATGGAATTATTCCTTCTGATAATCTTCATACCTCCTCTGTCGAACCTGAATTCAGAGCATCATCATAAATATCAGCATATATCTATCTTTGTTGAGGTGGCTTACATTTGATTAATGTTTTATTACAATTCATATGGAACGTGTGAAGGAAAATTTATTATGAGTTTAACTTTATTCGATAAATTTGATTAAAACTCATAAATTATAAAGATTTTTTATTTAATATAAAGTGAGGGGAAATATATGTCTAAAATTAAACTATAAATTATAAAATGTTTATTTTGAAACTAAACTATCTAGTTGATTTCTTTTATACAAAACTACCTTTGACCCATAATCTATATATCTATCATATTTAATTGTGCAAGCTAAATAATTGATGTTATATTTTTCATCTACACAAGTACAAAAATATTCAATACTTTTTTTTAATATAAATAGACTTCTTTTTGATTGATCATATATCCACGCAAAAGAAAGGGAAAATTTTACTATTCAATAAAACACCGACACCAAAATATAAAATTAACATGGTTTTTGTGTTGTTCCTCACTCCAAGTAAGATAGACAAAGTAATGAGATTTAAGATAGTGAAGGCATATACCAATCAAACTTATTTATGATATATTTATTGAAAGTTAATACACGCTCTATGTATGGTCCATAAATATAGAACATGATGAGGTGGTTGTCTTGTTGTGATCATTCAATCAACTTTCAATGACTTTTCCCAAAGAAAATAAAAAATATATAAATATGTATATGGCCTTTTTCATACTTGTTTTTTGTTTGCTATGATTTATATATAATTAAGAGATATTTCACAAATTGCCACATGAAAACAGTACAATTGTATATGTACTATATTAAAGATTAGTCACATTAATCATGTAGCAATAAGATAGTTCCCCTACAATTTTCTAAAAATCTAACTCTCAAAATTATCACATTTTACTGGGGTATATAATTAATAAAAATAATTTTATTATTATTTATATATTGACAACTTTATAAATTTAGTTGAAATGTCGCTTTTCGTGACAAAGATAAAATTAAAGCTTCTCTTTCATGTTCTTCCATGTTTCAAAATAATTATTTAAGATAAAATAAATTTTTTATGAAGTTAGTTTATAATTATGTTAGTTGAATATTACGTCATAAGCATTGGATACCCTGATGGATTCTCATCTCAATAGTGTGTGGGTAAACACAGAATCACAACTTTATATATGTCTGTCTGCATATATTATAGAGTATAATTCACTCATTGTTTAAAGTCAGATATATTGTAGGTATAGTCATTTATTATATAACGAGTCTTAATGCTGATCCATGTGAAAAGAAACTAGATATTCATAGCTGAGTAATAGAGGATTTATCGATTTAAATTATAATTATTTATATAGATTTTGGATTGCGATAAAGCGAGTAATTGCACTTAGTAAGTTACTGCAACTAGTATTTATTAAACTCTAAAAATTACTACATCATCATAATAGAGCACTTTTTAGTAGCTACTTGATGTTTTAATAATGCTTGTCTTATCATATATATATATATATATATATATATATATATATATATATATATATATACATATATTTAGTATGTGGGTGCCAACTACAGTATTACGTTTTTATAAATGATAAGTTTCAAAGAGGTATCGTATGTATACCTACTAAATATATATGTTTATAAATATATTTAAAAAAATTGAAATCATTAAAATAGCCTATAATATTTGAAAAATTATTAATTTTTATAATAAAACTATTTATTTATTTATTTTTATGTCATAACCTAAAAATTTGATAATTTCAATTAAAAAAAATAATTAATGGGCCAAAATGTGGTGCCACAAACCCTTAATAAAATTATTGTTCATATATTATACAGTGTCTAGGCATTATATATTGGATAATTTATTTAAATAGTAACCCAATCATTCAATTATTTTTATTTTAGTCATCAAATTATAAAAATTTTTAATTTGATATTTTAATTTTAAATTAACATTCAATTTGATCACTCAGGCTAACTCCATTAATGATTTACTAATATGGTATGTCATGTTATGTCATGCATTTATCATAATAGTATGTTATTTGGATGAAAAACTAAATTAAATAAGGGATATCAAGCTATCTAATTAAAAATAAAAAATAAAAAATTTAGAAATTAAATTACGTTATGAAGAATTAATTATAAGAGTTGACAATCTTTAAGGTAAAATGAGTTTTTATTCACATGGCATGTTAATGTGGTAAGGGAGCATGACATGGCATGCCATCTTAATATGTCATTAATGGAGTTAATCTGAATGATTTAATTTAATACGAATCTATGATATTTAATAAAAAAATTTTATAATTCAATGATTCAAATAGGAATGTAATTATTGTAATTAATTAAAAAATTTTATGATTCAGTTATTCACATAGAATATAGTTAGATTACTATTTCTATAATTTACCCTTATATATATCATGAAAAATAAAAAATAAAAATAAAAGAAAAGTCAAAGGGTAGAGAAGTCATAGAAAACAAAGGAAAGGATAAGAAATAGATAGATACATAGTATATAGCTGGCATGAATAATAATATAGGACATGGACTCTTATTTATTAATTAATGTGAAATTGTGAGGCGGCTGAGCTGAGCGAGTAAGCGGAAAGAACGGGTCAATGTAAGCAAACACGCACCATGCATCTTCCCACATGTAGACAGCTTGTTGCCACGTGTCCATTAGCTGTGTCCCACTCTCACGAGTCACTTTGTCTTTTTCCATCCCAATCCTCATCATCACTCCCTACCAACTCTCCCTCTTCCTATTTATTTTTATTTTTTCGATAATAATAAAAATCATTTTATGCGGTTCTAAAATTTTGTAAGATGATGCATCTTCGGACATTGCTTTTTTTTTCTTATAAATATATATATTCAAAATAATAAATGGAGGTATTTAATTTATGATCAAAGTTAATATTTTGACTTAAAAATATAATAAATAGTCTTTAGAGGATAATTATTTATTAGTCCCCCTTTATTTTTGTAAATTACCAATTATTTTCAGTTAAATTGTAGTTGCTGTCCATTAGCCATTTATATGTATATTATATATGTTCATTTTTATTTTTGAAAAATGTTCCAGCTAGATTTCTGTGAACCGGGTTCCATAATTCTGAGTTGAATATTCCATGAAATTAATATAATATATATATTCTTTACATATATATATATATATAATAATGATTGTACTAGAAAGTGTAGGGCATGTGATTAGCAATTGCATCACGTCTCCTCCCTCATCAACTCACAACATTACATGTCCCCATCTTACTCCCATCAAAGCCGGCATCTTCTCTCTCTTGTCATTAAATAAAACTCACATGATAAATTAGTAGTACATTATTCATTTGATTTGAATTAGGTTGATAAACAGCGATATTTGATAAAATTAAAACTTATTTCTACCTTATTATTATTATATATATATTTATAGTTAATAAACAAATCACATTATCACTATAATGGAGGTTGGTAGGCAATAGAGTTTTTGATGAGTTTAGTTTTACTAATGAAGAATATATTTTTATTGTATAGTTTTCTTTTAATAAATATAGTAAAACACCGATTAATATCTCTATCGAAGGAGTAAAATTAAAATTTTTTTGAACATTTATTCTGATATCTAATTATTAAAAAATAATAAATAAAATATTTATAAATAGACAGGTAAAAAGATAAAGCTCAGTGGGTTATGGGAACAAGCTAATCATCCATTATTTTTAACTTGTAATACATCCACAATAATTGAATAACATATCTACTGGACATTCACAATATTATAGAAATAGTTTAATCAGACAATTAAAACTGCAATAAAAATAAGAATTACTCAAAAAGAGTACAAACACTTTACTGGTGTAAAAACCATTTAATCATGAAAAATTAATCAATTTTTAGAATTACTTTTTAAATCCAATCGCTAAATAACTTCTCATACTTATGTCATTGCCTAATTTTTAATTAATTTTACTCTTTGATTTTAAGACTTGAATTTATTATTTTTATATCACTTTCAATTTTAGCTACTTTTTATTTTTAACGATTTGCTTATTATTCATAGCTTATTCAAATTGTACGATTGGTCGAATGGAATTTGAACTTTTTAATAACGACAAGAGAATGAAATTAAACCCGATCGTAGGCTTAAAAAGATCACATAGGATAATTTTTGCACTCGAATTACTTATTAGAATAAATAAAAGTTGCATCGACTAATAGTTAATTTTCCAAAAATTAAGAAAACAAATAAATAAAAACGTCCAATACAAAGCTCTCCTCATCAATCAATAAAAAGAACAATAGAAGCCTCTCTAGTCAGAATCATTGATTAGGTCCCCTCCATTTCATGCATGAGTACATAAATGTAGGACCTTTCAAATTCTTAACCATGTGCATGAGATATTATTTTTTAGTACGATGGCTATTAAAGCAATCAAATTATTTGTGATCAAGTCCTGTGCGGTTCTCATTCAGTAATTAAATATAAATATAACTTTATTTTTTTACTTATATATATATATATATATATATATATTACCACATTGATAAGATTTTGAGTTTTCACTGATCAAAAATTTAAAATTTGAAAAAGAAATAATAATTTTTTTTACTCATCGGTTTCTTATGATAAAGTATATCGATTATGAAGTAATGAGAGCTTTTTAAAATAAGAAATAAATGTTTTCCAATTAGTATTTTTGCCCATACTTATTTAAATTTGAAACTTGTTACTTAAATGACATAATGACTACCATATGAACCAATCTTAGTGATAATGTAATAACATATTTTAACATTATATTTTTTTTTATAAAAATAAAATAAAATTATTAGCCATGAAGAGAAGCGTGTTATTCTAGAAATTATAGTGTATGTAAGTAAGGGAAGACATATAAGAACAAGTGGCAAAGTAGTAAGGACAAACAAAAAATAAGTGCAACTATCAATGGAACTCGGCACAACTGTTCCCAATGAAACTTTTGATGAGGAGATTGTCCCAATAAATTGGCTTTCTTGCAACCTTCCAACCCTAACCCTAGAAAGAGATGCATTTATTTGTACATAGCTTGATTCAATGCTTTTTGCCGTGTTTGACTTGCATTGTGTGTGTATATATATTTGAGAGATGATAATATATTTTAAAAAACAATTATAAATTTATTTAAATTTTGAAGTGGTGTAGATCATGTTTATGTGTTGCCATTTTACTTGTAAATATAAAAAATAATGAAATAATTTAGTGATGTTACACTTTTTACTTAAAAACAAAAAAATTAATTCTATATACGGGAGAAAAGAATAATCTGCATGATGTGATCATTTTAGGATTTGCACTGATTAGTTTATAAAGGAATCATCTTAGTATATGATTTTTACATAATAAAATTGATAAAACATTAATTTATTGAAAATTAAATTTAATATATAAAATAATATAATAAATTCAAATATATATTATAATAAATTAAATTTAGTATAAAAATATGTTTTTACAATGTGAATACACCAGCACATATACTTTGTTATGCCCAACCATGTATTAAAAAGATAGTTAAATTTTTTTAAATTTTTGATTAAGCATTAAATGACTTACCGGTTGCTTGTTACAGCAGTGACTAAATAAAAATTTTCAAATTCTACTTATTTTTATTTTTATTTTTATTTTTGAAAAGTCGACAGGCTAAAACCCGTGACGACGCGTGAGCCAGCCACCTGAACCGCCGCCTCACCTCAGATGTGATCGACTCGAAAAGCACCTCGACACTCGAAGCGCTAACCACGAGGCCCGATGTCAATAAACCAAACGATTGTTGCAGAAATTCTACTTATTTTCTCATGCTATTACAATCTTTTCTCTTGTTTACTTTTATTTTTTTATCATAACAAATTATTATTTTTTTATTTTATTTCATGTTGATTTATATATATATTTTAAAGAAAAAAATACACAAGTTGCTTTCTTAATTATCCTTTTGAAATGGGAAAAAATGAAAAAAAGAAAAAGAAAAGTAAGTCTAGAAAGCGATGCATATAGTGCGCTAATCTGTACCTGTCTCCATAAAGTCACATGAATGTTTGCATAATTCAAACATTTTGAGTGTATATTTTTCTTTTGGGTACTAGAAAATAGAAATAAGATGCCCAAGTGAAATACAACACATACAAGCTACATTGAAATTTATATCTCTTGATGTGACTAGGCACTTACTCAATTTATCTGATTTAATTTTCAAATATATATTTTTAGCTAAATTGGATTAATTATTTGTCTAAGTTTGGATTATACCCCTTTATTATTAATGACCACTACACAAAGAATCTTGGTCTTTGTATATTAGTAATGTAAAAACAAAACAAAAAAAGTTTCGACATTAGATAGGCCCAATTAAATATTCAATCTTCCTTATCATGTTTTCTTGTTTTTTTAGACATAACTAGATTAATGAATGATAATAAATAGAAATAAAATAAAATAAAAATATAAAATTGAGAAAATTGAGAAAAATTACATGCAAAAGAGGAACAATTTTTTTATAATTATGTTGAAAATTAAATATAATGGTAGTAGCTCAATCTGGTATAGTCATTTATTTATCATAATAAAACTCTAAAATATATTAAATTATATCATTAGTTGTTTATAGGTCCGATTAATCTTAATTTAGTTTAAATCATGATCTAACCCAACTACTTTATAAAAAAATCATATTAATTTTTAAATATTGATTTTTTTTTAAAAAATTCATTTTTTTTTTTAAGAAAAATGTTATAAAAAGTAAAAATATAAGAAATATAAAAGTAAATTAATTAATTAATATATTTATAAATTTTTTAAAATACACATGAAAACAAAGAAAGAACATTTGTAAAGAGAAACGTATAAGACTGGAGCAAATCAATTCCCATTTTTCTCGGTGAAAACAAACAAAACAAACTCTTAATATTTGTGCATAGACTTTGAATGTTACACTCAAATTAAATATGATTGAAATCATAACTCAAATTAAATGCCGCCTTCAAATTACAATTCCCATTGCTCATTTTTTTTTTAATTATTTTACTCCCCATTAATAATCCCTGTAAATTTCCCTTGATTCCTGTACTTTCTGAACTTTGAATGGGGAATAGGTGGTCCCTATTGAGTTCACCAGGTTCATTCTGTGAATTATAGAGATGAAATGAATAATTGATTGGTTGGTGGCTTTTGTTAGTCCATTTTGGGGTGCAATGTGGTTCTTCCCTTCTTTTAAGCTTAAAATATAATATATGCATGTGTGTAAGGTGCAATACTAGCCCTAAAGACCTTCTTGGAAACCCTGCCTTACTTTCATATATTTAATAGTGTAACAATGTAAAAACATAAATCACATATTTATAACATGTTTAGATCTATGTCTGAGAAGATCATTATTAATTTATTCTTACTTCAACCCTACCCAAGATTTTTACAATGTTAAAAAAATAAAAAAAACAAATCAAATCTTAACTTTTAATAAATTGTTAACAAAACAAAAAAGAAAGAAGATAACAAGACAAATATCACTCATAAAAAGAAAATAACTCATGCCAAACAAAAGAAAATTAAGTACTGTCATTTAATTTAAAACAATGACTTAAAGAAAAAGTGTCTACAAATTTGTGAGTGAGTAGTGTCATTAATCATTATCACAAATAATAATCACCATCATCAATACATACATATATTTCCAAAAAAGAAGACACATAGATAGTCTTTAATTTTTTCTATATATTAAACAGACCAAATGCTAAAGTGAAAAGCAATATAGGCCACAACCATAGAAAAAAATATAAACAAAAGCCACCTAATTCACAGTAAGCAAATTAAAAAGTTAATCATGAAACCATAATCAAATTCCTCTCTGTCATCATAAGTCTTACTTCACAGCTGTTTTTCTTAAGTTGTAACAAACATCTTTCATTATAAATATTACTACTCTTTGGATAGGACTCACAGTCACACCTCTCCTTGTATTCCCTTCTTAAGGAACTCAGTTCTACTTGTTCATACTTGCTCCGGCGAGCTATGAGCTTACATTCCGGCGACCCTCCGGGGGGTCGTCTATGGCCGGCCTTTGCCTTTGCCTTTGTCGCAGTGCTTGTTTCAAGTAATGTAGCTCAAGTCTTTGCTGATCCTCCTTACATTTATGCTTCACCACCTCCTCCTTATGTTTATAAATCACCACCACCGCCGTCACCGTCGCCGCCGCCACCTTATGAATACAAGTCACCACCACCACCATCACCGTCTCCTCCACCACCTTATGAATACAAGTCTCCACCACCACCTTCGCCGTCACCTCCACCACCTTACCACTATAAATCTCCACCACCACCTTCTCCCTCACCTCCACCACCTTATTATTATCACTCTCCACCTCCTCCGGTGAAATCTCCACCACCACCATACTATTATCACTCCCCACCTCCTCCGGTGAAATCTCCACCACCACCTTACTATTATCACTCTCCACCTCCTCCGGTGAAGTCTCCGCCACCACCTTACTACTATCACTCCCCTCCTCCGCCGGTGAAGTCGCCACCACCACCGTACTACTATAACTCCCCCACCTCCTCCGGTGAAGTCTCCGCCACCACCTTACTACTATCACTCCCCCACCTCCTCCGGTGAAATCTCCGCCACCACCGTACTACTATCACTCCCCACCTCCTCCGGTGAAGTCTCCGCCACCACCTTACTATTATCACTCCCCACCTCCTCCGGTGAAGTCTCCGCCACCACCTTACTATTATCACTCCCCACCTCCTCCGGTTAAATCTCCGCCACCACCGTACTACTATCACTCCCCACCTCCTCCGGTGAAGTCACCACCACCACCGTACTACTATCACTCCCCCACCTCCTCCGGTGAAGTCTCCGCCACCACCCTACTACTATCACTCCCCTCCTCCGCCGGTGAAGTCGCCACCACCACCGTACTACTATAACTCCCCACCTCCTCCGGTGAAGTCTCCGCCACCACCTTACTACTATCACTCCCCACCTCCTCCGGTGAAATCTCCGCCACCACCGTACTACTATCACTCCCCACCTCCTCCGGTGAAGTCTCCGCCACCACCTTACTATTATCACTCCCCACCTCCTCGGTGAAGTCTCCGCCACCACCTTACTATTATCACTCCCCACCTCCTCCGGTTAAATCTCCGCCACCACCGTACTACTATCACTCCCCCACCTCCTCCGGTGAAGTCACCACCACCACCGTACTACTATCACTCCCCACCTCCTCCGGTGAAGTCACCACCACCACCTTACTACTATCACTCCCCACCTCCTCCGGTGAAATCGCCACCACCACCGTACTACTATAACTCCCCACCACCTCCGGTGAAGTCACCACCACCACCTTACTATTATCACTCCCCACCTCCTCCTGTGAAGTCCCCACCACCACCTTACTATTATCATTCCCCACCTCCTCCGGTGAAATCACCTCCACCACCATATTATTACACGTCACCCCCACCACCATATCACCATGAGCCAATTCTCAAGGTTGTAGGAAGAGTCTACTGTTACAAGTGCTACAATTGGGAGAACCCAAAGGAGTCTTACAAGAAGAAGCTCTTCGCAGGTGATTGTTAGAAATTTTGGCATGAATTCCTTTAATTTACTTCATTTTTTTCACATTAGAAAAACAAATTTTTTTCTTACTGGTCTGATTAGCAAACATGGAGTGTTACAAAGTCAAATGACCTGAATGTTGTGTTTGGTGTTAACAGTTTTGAATAACTAATCCTACTTTATCTTTCTATGTTAATGATTCACATATAACTATGTTAACCAAAAAGTACCGTGTGTCCAAATAATTCAAACAATTAGAAACAAAAGTTGGTGTGGATAGACCTTTGGTTCAATTATTTGAGAAAAAGCTAGCAGACATCCATCTCTTTAAAGGATAAAACCACATGGAATGGCTGAGCTAGAGTCTTGGGTCCCATGTATATCTAATAAACACCCAAAAAAGTCAGTGATAGTGGGCACTAATAATGTCCTTCTTTTTGCTATGATCCTTTCGCTCACTTTCATGCAATCCAAATGGTTTTAATTAAACTAGACAGCTTACTAACTACCCTTACCATATGGAAACAGGCGCCATAGTGAAGGTGACATGTGAGGCAGGCAACAAGAAGTATGAAGCATACGGTGAAACTAAAGGCCATGGCAAATACATTGTCACAGTTGAAGGGTATCCGTATTGGGAACATGGAGCCAAGGGATGCAAGGTTTATCTCCATGCTGCGCCAAAGGGTTCCACTTGCAACAAGCCTACAAAACTCAACGAGTGTGCTCCCCTGAACGTGTATTCTAAGTCCCATGAGGAGGTGGTCCTAAGGGCCAAAGCCACTTGCCTTTGCACCAGAGAAACCCTATGAGCATTGTGAGCACCATCACCACAACCACCACAACCACCACCACCATCACCACCATCATCAGACACCCTCTCCAACACCACCCTATTACTATAACTCTCCTCCTCCACCGGTGAAGTCTTGGTCTCCACCTTATCATTATACTTCTCCTCCACCACCGAAGTCTTTGCCACCACCTTATCATTATACATCTCCTCCACCACCGAAGTCATTGCCTCCACCGTATCACTATACATCTCCTCCACCACCAAAGTCATTGCCACCACCATATCACTACACATCTCCTCCGCCACCGAAGTCATTGCCTCCACCGTATCATTATACTTTCTCCTCCACCACCGAAGTCATTGCCTCCACCGTATCATTTATACATCTCCACCACCACCAAAGAACCCACCTTCTATTCCACCTTACTACTATAAGTCTCCTCCACCACCCTCACCATCTCCACCACCACCTTATTATTACAAGTCCCCACCACCTCCTTCACCATCTCCTCCACCACCATACTATTACAAGTCCCCACCACCTCCCTCACCATCTCCTCCTCCTCCCTACTATTACAAGTCCCCACCACCTCCCTCACCATCCTCCTCCTCCTCCCTACTATTACAAGTCCCCACCACCTCCCTCACCATCTCCTCCTCCTCCCTACTATTACAACTCTCCACCACCTCCCTCACCTTCTCCCCCACCACCTTACTACTACAAATCCCCACCTCCTCCATCACCTTCTCCCCCACCACCCTACTATTACAAGTCCCCACCACCTCCATCGCCGTCTCCTCCACCACCCTATTACTACAAATCTCCTCCTCCACCATCACCATCCCCACCACCTCCTTACTACTACAAATCTCCTCCTCCCACCATCACCCATCACCCACCACCTCCTTACTACTACAAAGTCACCTCCTCCACCATCACCCTCACCACCACCTCCTTACTACTACAAGTCACCTCCTCCACCATCACCATCCCCTCCACCACCCTACTACCAGTCACCACCACCACCATCACCATCCCTCCACCACCCCTACTACTACAAATCACCACCACCACCTTCACCATCCCCTCCACCACCCTACTACTCCAAATCACCACCACCACCTTCACCCATCCCTCCACCACCCTACTACAAATCTCCTCCTCCACCATCGCCATCTCCTCCACCACCCTACTATTACAAATCACCTCCACCACCATCCCCATCTCCACCACCTCCCTTACTACTACAAGTCACCCCTCCACCGTCCCCATCTCCTCCACCACCTTACTACTACAAGTCTCCTCCTCCACCATCACCATCCCCTCCACCACCTTACTACTACAAGTCTCCTCCACCACCATCACCATCCCCTCCACCACCCCTATCACTACAAGTCTCCTCCACCACCATCTCCATCTCCCCACCACCCCTATCTCTACAACTCACCTCCACCACCATCTCCGTCTCCCCACCTCCCTACCACTACTAATCTCCTCCACCTCCATCGCCATCTCCTCCACCTCCCTACCATTACAAATCTCCACCCCCTGCCTTCCCCATCTCCACCACCTCCCTACCATTACAAGTCACCACCCCCACCTTCCTCATCTCCACCACCTCCCTACCATTACAATTCACCACCCCCACCTTCCCCATCTCCTCCACCTCCCTACCATTACAAGTCACCACCCCCACCTTCACCGTCTCCTCCTCCAACATACATCTACGCATCCCCACCACCTCCCATTCATTACTAGGTATAATTCCGTCACTGAAACTTTTTTCTAAACTACTAAGTTGATTAATTTCCCAAATTGGTACACTATTTTTCATCATCTCAAAGTTAACAATTATCTTATTTGCAGGTTCCACTTCCAACAAAGCAAAGGTTTCTTGGAGAAGAGCCAAGTTCTTGTCTAAATCGTGGAATAATCTTCTGAGCATAAGTGTGGACAGCTCTTCCAGCGTTGACAGCACAAGCTCATGGTCTTTGGTTTTAGTCATCTTACACTTCATTCTGTTTGCCAAGTCTAGAAGAGATGCAGATCATATATACGTACCAAGGACCCCACTAGGTGTGGAAGAAGGATGGTGAAAATTAGGGTTTGAGTGGCCATTGTTTTTTTCTTTTTGTTTGTTTGTGAAGTATAATATTTATATTCTTGTATTTCTTATATGTATTTACTTAGCCATATTTGTTTGTCATTAGGTCTTGCAGCGTTTAGTGCTCTTCTTCAATAATAAAGCAGCATGAGTTCACCTTAAAGCATATATGTATATCCATTTATTGATGAAAATCTTGATGCATGGTTTCTCAAAACAAAGATATAATATATACACATAATAATGGCAATGGGATCGCTGTCAAGCAAAACTCCACATGCCCATTATGAATGGCCACGATTTATCTGACATTCTTTGTCAGAAGTGAGTTTTTCATCTGATAGAGGAAGAAGACATGCAGAGTAAAATGTCAGTTATCTCTGCTGCTTGAAGATAAAAGGGAAATAAGAAAACTTGATGTTTATGGAAGCCTCTCCTTCATTGAGGAGATGTGCAACGGATAAATTCTGGAGCAATTCAGAGACACACAAGCTTTACTCACCAAGATCTTTTGCAACAATCAATTCACTGAATAATCTCAGAAATTACCAGATCTGTTGTCATTACCATCAATCATGATTAACGAAAAAACACCAGCATTCCGGTGACATCCTCTTACGGAGGACCTATCCGTGCTGCCAATCACTACGCAGTGAGAGGCGATGCTGACATGATGTGTTTTCATTTTATACCTCTATTCGTCAGTCAAGTAATCATTATCATGTGAGTGATATAGCGATCTATATGCACAGCCAGACGCACACAACTAACGCTTATAATCGCCAGTATACCTCATTATATTCAAGTTTTGAATGGACCCAAATCAGATCCCGATCTTCAAGCTTTGAATTTGGTCCCACTATCTAATTTTAAATGTGTGGATATAACATTAATTGGACACCAACTATGTCGCGGTTATCTTATACGCATTTATTAAAACCGACATTATAAACATCAGGCGCGACTTAAAACGTCGATCGCCGATCTCCCCGCCAACAAAAACATGGCGAGTTTTAATAGTGGCTTATAACAATAAATGCCTTTAGTTTATTATTGTTACCGCTTATATTTTAAACCGGGAGAGTTATTTTTCCTAAATACTTAATTACTTAATATATTTCACCCCTTGTCTGCTTCACCAGGTCCGTGGGAGCTTCTCTTCTCCCAGAGACAATCTGCTCGCCTGCCTCAAAGTCTTGCTTCCCATCTCGCGGGAGTTTTTACTTGCATTCTCATGGGAGTTTTTACCCAGCCTTTGCTTTCCCTGATCGCTTCCGTCCCCTCACAGGATTCGTCACGATTGTTCTTTCACTGCACTGCCCCGATCGTGTATTCTTCGACGACGAAGACCCTCAAACCCATTTGCTCGGCTCTTCCATTCTTTCTAAGTTCGGGCCAATTTCAGATTTTCTTGAAATCTAGAAATTGCTTTCTTTGTTTCACTTCTTCAAATGTGGTGTTCTCTCTGCTGGGTTGCTCACTTCGTGTGTTGAACTTGTCAAGGTGGAAGTGAGGTTATTTGAGAAATTATTCTCTCCCAAACACAAAAGGCCATCACTTAAGTTTCCTTTCGCCAGTCCTCTCTACATGATTCTTTAAGTAAGTTGTTTTTCCGTGTTCCAAAATCCGCTGAAAGTTGGAGGACCTGCTGTCGATTAGGTAATGCCTCTTTCTATGTAACAAAATATCTAGGATCTCCACCTAGACACTATATGATGCATCTTTCTAAGGTTTGGTATCAACATAACTTAAATTCTTGCTCAAATTTCTGTCTAAAATATCTAATCTGTTTTTTCTCCACTGCTAATCTCTGATTTTGATTGGTTAGCCTACCAATTGCATATAAGTAATTGCCACTTGGTTATTCAAACACTTAACAGTTTATTACCATCCGTATGCTTGTACTGAACTGATGTCTATACCTTATACCAGATTGCCATCATCTTGAAGCATACACTATTTTTTTTCTGGATGATCCTCAAGTTTTCCTCAAGAGAAAGGTTGACATTGATATAATCTGCACATTTATAAGGTTGACATTGATATAATCTGCACATTCTAAGGAAGTGATACAAAATGCATATGCTGTACCTGTCCTAGGCAATGCTATAACAGGCGACAAGTTTCAATTTGAAAGGCTTGGTAAGTTCTTGCTCCCCCTCATCTGTTCTATTTTGCTAGTTTAGTTAAGTTTCATTTCTTTGTGATTTATCACTTAACTTTTTTTTTAAGGAGTCTCTCCTATGAAGATCAAACAATTGTTTCTTGTTGCTGAACTGATTTCCTTAAATAAAATAAGTTTGCTGGACTTATTTCATTAGATAAAATCAGTTTGCCTTTGAAAAATGAACACACCCATAAAGAAGAAGCAAATGATGAGATTGGATATTACTTTGCGGTTCGTATGTCTTAATTAATATGTTTATCTTTCACTAATTGGTTGTAACCCTTGCTTTGTACTAGGGTTTGGGTATTCAGTTTCCTTTAGTGGGGCTTTAATTTGAGTTTGAATTCTGTTTTTGATGAGATTTTGGTATGGTTTTAAGGAATTAGAAAATATAGATTGTGTCCGTTTTGTATATAAGTCAACATGCCAATCTTTTTTTCTTTTTTTCATTTTAATTTTTTGGCATGTTAATCTATATTTGTTAATCCCTTAATTTTTTCTGATTGTAGGTCATCTTTGAAACTTCAAGAATTGTTGATGTTGTCAATGGTTTGCTAAGACACATAACCGGCTAGGGACATACAATTGGAAGGTATATATATATATATATATATATCTGAATGTTTATTAAAAAATATTTGTTAAGTTTGATCTAAAATGCTTAAATTGTTTATATTAACTTGGTTTTGCAATTATCAACCCCATGATTGGAAATGGTTAAATTGTTTATATTAACTAGGTTTTGCAATTATCTGAATGTATATATATATATCTGAATGTTTTTAAAAAAATGTTTGTTAAGTTTGATCCGAAATGCTTAAATTGTTTATATTAACTAGGTTTTGCAATTATCAACCCCATGATCTGAAATGGTTAAATTGTTTATATTAACTAGGTTTTGCAATTATCTGAATGTGTATATATATATATATCTGAATGTTTATTAAAAAATCTTTGTTAAGTTTGATCTGAAATGCTTAAATTGTATATATTAACTAGGTTTTGCAATTATCAACCCCATGTTCTGCTTAGCAAACTCAACAAGATTTTTAATGGGAAATAAAACTAGTCTAGTAAAGTAGGCAAACAACTTGCATCCCATTTCTTGATTTTTAATGGGAAATAAAACTAGTCTAGTAAAGTAGGCAAACAACTTACATCCCATTTCTTTATTTAATGATCCTAATAGAAAATTAGATGCAAACTCTTGTTTGTAGTAGGGCAGATGCATTGCATATTAAATTGGGTTGATTTGGATACTAGGGCAAATGCATTGCATATTAAATCAGTTTTAAATTGTGCATTGTATGGGATATACATACATAACATTAATTGCAAGGTAGGGATTTCTCTTTTATAATAATTAATATTTAATCTTCGCTACACATGAACATATAATTATTAAGTATCCAATTTTTATTTTTATACATTAAGCAGAAATGAATAAGTGTTGGATGCATAAGTCAAGGTTGAGCCAAGAATATGAACATGGTGTGGAAGAATTTCTTAAGTTTGCATTCGATAACGCAAGTCAAGATGGTATGATTGTATGCCCTTGCGTAAAATGTGTGAATATTCATTGGCGAACCCGTGAAGTAGTGCTTGAACATTTAATATGTGATGGAATTCTACAAAGATATACATGTTGGTTTTTCCATGGAGAACATGTTCCATCTCCCACTACTAATACAACAACCACTTTCAGAGATGCTTCAATTTCTCGTAATACAATCTCTCAAGTTAGGAAAGATGGCATGGATGAATTATTAAGGGATGCTCTTAACATGCATCAAGTTGATGAAGGGAATTCGGATCCTAATATCTGTGAAATTGATGTAGAAGTGAATATTGGGGATGGAACTTACAAGGGGGTAGATGACGAGCAACCTTCAGAGGAAGCTGCAAAGTTTTATAAGTTGCTAACAGAAATGAATGAAAACCTTTATGAGGGATCAAAGCATTCTAGATTATATTTTTGCATTCGCCTGTTTCATCTGAAATGCATGTCTGGAATGACTGGAAAAGGACTCGATTTGTTGATTGAATTTCTAAAAGAGTTCTTTCCCTTAGCTGCTATTCCTAGAAGTAGTCATGAGTCCAAAAAAGTCATCAAGGATTTGGGTCTTGGGTATGAAAAAATTCATAGTTGCCCTAATGACTGCATGCTGTATTGGGAGCTTAATGAACATCAACAATCTTGTCATGTGTGTGGCCGTTCTCGCTGGGTGTCGAATGATCCCGAACATTCTGTGGATGGTGATGGTGATACCGTTCGTAAGAGACATGCAAAGGTATTACGGTATTTCCCTCTAATACCACGACTGTAGAGGATTTTCATGTCTTCTAAGACTTCAGATGATATGGTTTGCCATGCTGTTGGTCGAACAAATGATGGCCGTTAGAGACACCCTGCCGATGCTCAGGCATGGAAATCTTTTGATGCAAGATATCCAGATTTTGCTTGTGAACCACGAAATGTTAGGCTTGGGCTTTCCTCAGATGGATTTAACCCATTCAAGATTTTAAGTACTTCTTATAGTACTTGGCCAGTAGTCTTGATTCCTTATAATTTGCCGCCATGGATTGGGATGAAGCAACCTTCTTTCATCTTATCAATGATTATTCCAGGCGACAAAGGTCCTGGAAATGATATCGACATCTACTTGCAACCTCTCATTAAAGAGTTAAAGCAATTGTGGGTCGGTGTTGAGACATTTGATGCATCAGTGAGAAAGAATTTTCAGCTTAGGGCTGTTTTATTATGGACTATCAATGATTTTCCTGCTTACGCAAATTTATCAGGTTGGAGCACCAAAGGAAAATATGCATGTCCGTGTTGTGCAGCGCAAACTTCTTCAAGATGGTTATCTAATGGGAAAAAGTTTTGTTTCATGGCACATCGACGGTGGTTACAAAAAGATCATCCATACAGATCACAGAAACATATGTTTGATGGAACAGTTGAGATGCGTGGAGCTCCTCCGGCTACTTCTGGATCAGATATTTTGTTAATGTTAAAAGACTTGCAATTTACATATAGAAAAGGGATGAAGAGTGATTTGAAGAAATCAAAATCTACTTCTTCATCAGTGAAGAGACGACATCAAGAGCCCAATGTTGACATAGACAATGATGCGGATGAGGTAGAAGAAGATGAATCACATGTGGCAATACTATGGAAGAAGCGATCCATTTTCTTTGAATTACCTTATTGGGAGCATAATCTATTGCGGCACAATCTTGACCTCATGCACATTGAAAAAAATATTTGTGAAAATATTGTTGGCACAATTCTTAATGTGGATGGGAAATCTAAAGACAATTTAAAAAGCAGACTGGATTTGGTGGAAATGGGTATTCGTCGAGAGCTTCATCCTGAATATCTTTCCAATGGAAATACAAGACTACCACCGGCATCCTTTTCCATGTCCAATGCTGAAAAAGATCTCTTTTGTCATGTACTGAGGAATATAAAAGTCCCAGATGCATACTCTTCAAATATTTCCAAAGCTGTGAATGAGAAAGAACGAAAACTTCAAGGGTTAAAATCTCATGACTATCATATATTACTACATGATTTGTTTCCAATTGCTTTGCGATCATCCATGTCCAAACAAGTGACTCTTGCCATTTCAGAACTTTCAAATATTTTCAAAATCCTTTGTGGTAAGGTACTTAATGTGGAAGCCATTGACAAGCTTCAGGATCGAGCAGCAATAGCTTTATGCCACTTAGAAAGGATTTTTCCACCTTCATTCTTCACTATAATGGTGCACCTAGTTATACATCTTCCATTGGAGGCCAAGCTTGGCGGTCCTGTTTATTACCGATGGATGTATCCAATCGAACGGTATTAGTTTTCTCGTCCAATAATTTTTATAATATTTTATCAATCAAAATTCGTCGGGTTAATGTTTTCAACTATTTGTTATAGGTTTTTGCTTAAGTTAAAAAATTATGTCCGAAATAAGAGATTTCCTGAAGGGTCTATTGCAGAAGGATATTTAGCAGAAGAATGTGTAACTTTTTGTTCGAGATATTTGGTTGATGTTGAAACTGTATTTGATAAACCTGCGAGAAATCTAAGACAAGTGCATGATGAGAGAATTGGAAGCTGTTATTTATTCGAAAGTGGTGGAGAGCCAATAGGGAAAATTGAGGTGGTGGAGTTGGATGATAGATCATGGGCACAAGCACATCGTTATGTGCTATTACACCATGAAGCTATTGAACCATTCCAGAAGTAAGGCAAACATTTTTGGTTTTTTTTTGTTTGGTTAGGCATAGTGTGTTGACATGTATTATCCTTACTTGCAGTGAGTATAAAAATATATTGAGAGATCAAATGCGTGCTCGACGTTCAAATGCACGGGATGTTGATAGGAAATTTACTGAAACTTTCCATGAGTGGTTGGGGGAAACTGTAAGCGATTGGAAAACCTTTTAACTATATCAATTCCCTATTAATATATGTACATTCACATACATACATTTAATTAAATACATGCAATTTGAGCAGGTTTCTCAACATAGTGATGTGGTTGACAAAGTTAGATTCCTTGCAAAAGGTCCGAACAGGGTTATAAAAAGGTATAAAGGCCTCATCATTAATGGATTTCGATTTCATACAAAATCTCGGGAAAGATGTAGAAGAACACAAAATTCTGGAGTTCTTGTTACCTCTTCCACGATAAGCTATGCCAGTGCAAGGGATGCTAATCCATTAGAAGGAAATGTCGACTATTATGGGATATTGACTGATATAATTGAGTTGGATTATTTCAACAAGTTCAAGGTTGTGCTATTTCGATGTGATTGGGCTGATGTGAATACTAGCAGGGGAGTCAAGAATGATAAATATGGGTTCACAATGGTTAATTTTTCTCGCACGATTCACACGGGCGAACACATTCTGGATGAGCCATATGTGCTTTCATCTCAAGTGAAGCAAGTTTTTTTATTCTGAAGACCCAAAAGAACCTGGTTGGTTCGTTGTAATACACAATCAACCAAGGGAGGTGTACGACATGGGTGATGAAATTGCAGATTTTGGACCTACAACCGAATGTTTTCCTTCCATTGATGAGGGTACTTTCAGTGCAAATGATGACTGCCATTGGGCCCGTCAAGATGGTGACGATGACATTTATGATTGTTGACAAAAAAAATTAGTAAGTTGATAGTTTCAATTCTGAAAATATGTTCCCTTTTATATGCATTAATTATTTTCTAGGTTCTCCAAGTTAGAGATTAATACTAGTTTGTATATCAGTATAAATAGTAATTGTTATGGTAATGATAATTTGTGATGGTATATGTAGAGTAAACAATCAAAAGTGGAACTAGCTACCAAAAGTCTTATAATATATTTATATATATATGTATGATATATCTTGCTTGTTTGTTTCTTTTCTAATGGATGAGGAAGTGATGGACATGACAAGGTGTCCCCTTTTGTTATTTGCTAAGACACTCTCGGTGGCTAAGAAACCTAGAACAATTAATAATGAACATGTTTCAAGTACTTATTTGACATTGGTTTAATTTGTCATACCATTGATATTTTTATTATGTTGCCAAACATTAATTTCACTAAATCATGCAGCATATTCTCAAGTTCAGCTTTAATTCGTCAGTATAACTTGTTTTTAGTCCACAAAAGAAAATCAATGTATGTCTACTTAATTTCTCCTTTTTACATTAATCATGGAGAAGGAATTTTGAAGGTCCTAATCCAAAATTCTGTACTCTCTCCTCCTGATAGAGTGTTTTTGTGATTTTTTCATTTTTCCATGATTTTGCATTCATATCACTGGGTTCACCATATCACTGAATTAGTCTTTTTAATATTATAAATCAGCAGTCATGGTTGTGAATGTATGAACCAAAATAATTATGCCCATGCCACTTGCAAATTCATATTTGGTGATGATCATGTCTGATGCAATTCATGCTTAGCACACAAGGATTTAATGCAGTGTGTAATAGTAATTGTTGGAGAGTAATTAGAGACTGCATGATGTTTTGGAAAAGAAATAGCAGCATGGTCCAACTAGCTGTATGATTTCTATAACTAGCTGTATGTTTTGGAGAGTAATTAGAGTATCTTTAATGAATTAAGACAGAAGTTCAATTCTCTTTGTTCCATGTGAGAGTTTGAAGTCTTAACATGAATTCTGTCTGTAGCTGAGCAATAACCATAGCTTTAGGACACGATCTATATATTTGTGTGTGTAAGAAGCAGTTAAAAACTTAGGCAATTAATTAATTGAAGATCAAGATGCTTACATGTTGAGAAAAAACTTTTTTTGGTGAGTGGTGGTCCTTATGCATCCAAATCAAGTAATTAGTCTATAATTTTCTTGCCTTTTGGTGTACAACATTTCAAAGAATTTGCTTTTGTTTCTCTTGATGCTTCTGTCACTTTTTTCATGTAATTGTTCGTATGCCTTGCTAGTTGGTGCACATGTTTTTCAGCATTAATGTGAGTGTTTTTTGTGCAAAAGGACTTGATTGGAATAAGTTATTTATCAAATTGCAACAAGGATTGCTCAGTAGTTTGTAGATCAGGAGCAGATGATGTTTAAAGATTTTGCTTCTTTTTTTTTTAAATGTTGATGTATTTCCTCTCACATTATCCCCTTTATTGCTTGGTGCATCTGTTATTTTAGTGTAAATATGAGTGCGCCTGTTTGAAAGAGATATTTCCTTCAAATGCACACTCTGCAGCTTGAATTGTCATGGATTTGATTTGACTGATGAAACTCTTGTTTTGCATCTATCATTGATGTATAATGTTTGTTGGCATTGATGAGTTTCAAAGAGATGACACTGGGGGAGTTTTTTCCTTTAGCTGGATGGATATTGTTGGTTAAGTATAATGCTTCATTTGATTATTATGGATGCTCTGGTATTCACCATGTGGGGTATGTTGTTACTAGTGTCAGTTAAGAAACTTCCATCATATGTGCTTACCTCCTTTTTGAATAAACTTTATCAAACCATTCGGCCACCTTGAATACTAGAAGAAGTGCCAATAGGTTTGCTACTTTTTTATTTGTCAATTTTTTTTTTAAATTGGTATGGAAAATGAAATAGTTAAAATGTTGGCATCATCTGTGCTTACCTCCTTTTTGAATAAACTTTATCAAACTTTATCAGAAATTTTTTTTTTTTTCAAACCATTCGGCCACCAAAAGCCAAGATAAAGGTCCCTTAATTACTTGATTATTCCACACCTTCCTATTTTTTATCTTTTATTCTCTCTTACAGTTGGATATCTCTCATTTGATGTCATGTAGGAGAAAATTTAAAGAAGATCAAGAAAGGAAGAGGGGACTTTGATTAATTTTCATGACTTGCTGAATTCTTTGGATACCCAGCAAGGGACTGGTATGCATTTCATTTCCTGGTTTATTTTTTATCTTCTTGTTTAGATTCATTAGACTTTCAAGGTTTTAGAGGTGATGATCAACTTTATATTTTTGGTGTTCCTACTTCCAATAGTTAATTAACAAAGCTAATGAATCTCTTCCTTTATTAGATAAGAAGTTCACATAGAAATAACAAAAGGTATCAAGATAGAGTCTATTGAAACTCTCATGAAACTTTCCTTTTACGGTGATTAATAGAAATATTGGATTTTGCTTGATGAACAATGAGATGCAAAGTATCTTGGACTTTTTGGGCATTTCTTGAAAGAACATTTTTGTTCATGAGAAGCTAGATTTTCTGAGTTTTAGGAATCCACATTGTAGACAATAGCAAAATTCTTGAGAAAGTAGGCTGGTATAACATGATATATATACTTGTTGCCGTTCACGTATTATTCGGAAAAATTGATCTTGTCTTCAAAAATAGATTTGTTAGTAGACAATGTCTTCCACTGGAGATAAAAGTCACTAGTTCAAAAGTCAAAGTAAGTGCGAAAGAGACTTCTAAACTCTCATCTAGCTGCCCGACTTTGTAGCTCGAACAAATAAGCTGCAAATAGTTCAACCCACTCTGTTTTGGAATAGAGTTTTTGCCATTTTGCCACTCTATATATAGCATGTTATTCAATTTTTAAATTTACGCAATCATTGACAAGCTTGCATCTAATTCACAGGATGAGTCATTTTTTTCTTTTGTGCGAGATAAGTGAAAACATGCGGAGATTAAAAATTGAAAGGTATCAAAATTGTCCAATCGACTCTCACGCTAACAATGCAGAGTGGATGTGATGTTGGTGGTGCTACAACATCTAATTTTTGCGGCGATAATCCATCAAACCATGTTGGTTCTACAAAGGTGCAGCTCCATTACCTAGTGTTACTCCACATAGCTCTATTCAGTCATCCTCGGATGATTCAAACCTTAATGATCAAGTTGCAGCCGATGTACATGCACAAGATTAGATAATCTTCACCAATCAATGAAGCCCGTGAATTGAATTCAGGTAATTCCATGCTTTTAGACTAAAATTAAAAAAATCACTATAATTGCATGAATGCTTAATATGTTACTGATATGTGTATGTATTATTGTAGTTGATAATCAAGGACAACAAAGAAAAAGGGTAGAACTACTATAAAAGAGTTATGGACATTACCTCCTCAAGAAAGGATTTTTAGTAAGTTCCAATCAATTAGGACAACCAGTTGGACCAAGCACAATTATTGGCTGCATTTCTAGGTATGCTTGCTCGATCAGGCCAACATATTGGCCTCCAATATGAGAGTTGGCATAAAGTACCAAAAACATTAAAGGATGAATTGTTTAAATTTATTGAGGTAAAGTCACTTAACTGAAAGGTTCAAATGTTATGCTTACAAATAATTGAATTGTTTAAATTTAGTAAGTTCTATTACTAATCCAAATGGGTTATAATGTTTTTATATAGTTAAGATTTTCCCTTCAAATTTCAAGAGAGTATGTGCTCAAATCTTTGGGGAAGAAATGGAGGGATTATAAGCATGATTTGAAAACAAAACATTTCAAACGAGAAGAAAGTCTACAGTGCTAACAAGGACAAACATCCAAGTGCTACTATTCGATGGCAATAGGGAACAATTAGTTGACTTTTTGGTATTCAAAGAAAAGGAGAGGTTGGCGTAAATATTTTTGCTTATTTCAATAAAAAGTATCTTATCTTTGTTATTTATAATTTTTAAAATGCATGTCATATCTCGGATTCCGAAAAACTTGGGGTTGCTAGTAGAAAACAACAAAAATATACACACACTTGTGGATCGAAGAGTTTCGCGAGAAAGGAAAAAAGAAATGGTAAGTAACTATAAACTTGTTTATATTTTGTGATTCAAAACTAATTTGTGGCCAATTACTTGTAGGAGGTTACCAGAGGGTGAAAAAGTAGGTCGCCTTTGAATTTTTAGAGCAATCCATACTAAGAAGGATGGGTCTCACATGAATGAGAAACTAGACAAATTATGGTAATACCTATGTTTTTTAGTGTTCTTTAATCACTTCACAATTTGTTTTTAAATTATATTAATTCTTTTAAAAATTGTTTTTTGATATAGGAGTCGGCCAATGAGAAGTTAGTTGGATATCAAACAATAGATGAGGATATGCAAATGGTTGAAACTCAAATTCTGACACAAGTTATTGGAAAAGAACGATGTGGCCGAGTAAGAGGGGTTGGGTTAGGTCCAACACCCAAAAGCTATTATGGAGGCTCGAGTACCCGAAATTCTAACAACTCAAACAATCAACCAAGTGAGAGTTGTTGAGCTAATTCATCAAATGGAGCGAGAAATGCAAAAATGAGAGATGAGCGTGAGCAGAGAACGAGCTCAAGTAGAACAACAAAATGCTCAATACAATGCTCTTCTTACCTTTTTACAAAATCGCGTTTCGGGATGTTACGATCCCCGGAATAAACAATATTAGCTCATCCTTATCACAGTCCCAGGTATTCTAAAAGTACACAAATTATTTTGGTTATGCCTAGGTTCATCTTCTAATGATTTTATTTTAATTGCAGGATAACTCTTCTAGAGATAATTAATTAATGGCGTTGGTAATGCATTGGATGCATGTCTTTAGCCGTATATGTTATGTACGTTATGGTTTTATGTGGAACAAGAATCACATAATTTGATATTAGTGTTCTTTGGTATTTTTGGAATTTATTGTGTTATGTTTGGAATTCCTAATGTATGACCGCTTGTTGGAATGAGATGTGGAATATTGTTACAAATCATCAACTATTGTTTATGTTTAATTATTTGTGGATGTAAACAAGTCTATATGTGTGTTGTAATGCATTGATTATATTCCAGGTTTTCCAGAAGAAATACCCAAAAAAAATCTGAATTGCTTGCTAAATCCTTCAAATATAGTTTTTATTGTTCCCGGCGTTTATTTCAAAAAATGCCACGAAAAACCGGGGAAAAATATTCTCGATTTCGACCATATTCCTGGCGTTTATTATATAAACACCACCATTAGCTCAGCTACACTTGGCGTTTTAACTATAAACGCCGGTAAAATGATGGCAACTAATTGCGGCGTTTATAGGTTTTAAACGCCGTCGATAGCACTCGTCGCCGTTCAGCGTCGTCTCGTTCAGACCGGCGCTTTATATATAAACGCCATGAAGTTGGAGGCGTTTATTAAAGAAAGCGCCGGGAATATCCCGACGAACGTTTCAACGGCACTTGGCCCGGCATTTTCTGGTGTCGCCGGGATTGTAAATGGCGGCGTTTTTAAACGCCGGTAAAGCACAAATTAAACGCCGCGAAATGTCTACTGTGGCGTAGTGACATATTAATCATATGTTGTGTAGAATTCCTGGGGGTAAAATTGTCAAATCTATGATGGGCAGACTTGTAATTAGCCCCATAAAGTTTTCTTATAAATAGGGTGTGGTTCCTGACTGAGCACGCAACGATCTGAGATTTAGAATTGGGTTTTCTGAATTAGGGTTCCCATCTCCCCTCTCTGCGTGTGATCAGTGAGAAGAACCACAAGACCCAATCACTTTCGTTATAATCAATGGATTCAAATGCAGGTACGCTTCCGCCACTTTGTTTGTTCCTAAGCAATCTCCAAGGAAGAAGATCCAGGGTTATAAATTAGGGTTTATACCCATTAGATTCATCAAGTGGTACCAGAGCCATCTTGTTTTGGAATTGTTTGGGATTTATTTTAATTAAATTTTGAATTTATTGATCAATATGCATGCATGTAAACACGTTTTTATTATGCATGCTTTCAATCCCGAATTTTGCTGTTAATACGAAGATGATCCAATATGAGTAAATTTTTTGAGAGGTTACTCAACTTTGTCTTTGTTTATTTTAGGTAACTGAACTTTAATTTGTTTTTAAAAGGTTACCATAGATTAATTGGAATTTATCGGCAGGTCACTCTGTCAATTTCAGGCGTTGGATGCTGATGTGGAGTCCCGGAATACACAGTCATCCACAGAGGTCACGAAACTTTTGCCACGTTGGAGTGTCAAAAAAATTGGCGCTAACGTTGCTTGCAAGCTTTCTCTGCCACGCGTCGAAAAAACCCCATCGTGTCCATCGTGTCGAGAAAGACCGAGTGAGACAAGACAAGACAAGGCCTTCTTTTTTTCAGTAACCCCAACAAAGACAGGGACGAAGAAGAGGGTTTTGATATACTCCTTATCTAGAGTCTTGGATGAACTCCTCCGTGAGATTGTTAGCTAGACTCCTTGAAGAGGGTGTCTGACGAGAAGATTGTGGTCGCCGGTGATCTTGGAGCACGTTGAAGATACTGAGTGCATCCCGGTGAAGATGGCTGTAAACTGGGAGATACGACACACGTGGGATGAAGCCCCTGACTACTGTAAGTGCTAGACTATGGCCCATTTCACACTCATGGGATCTTGTAGTGTTGTTGTAATTTTGGAACGGAGGTTGAACTTGAAGTTTGGCCATGCAATCTTTGGTTCTTATGAAGCATTCTGTAATCATGCAACCAAAGCTGCATTTATATTTATTGTTGTGTTTTGGAGTCTTGAGATACACTGTGGATTAAGTTTCCAATTAATTTAACAAATTTTTTGTAGAACATCTGACGAATCTCACAGTATGCTAGAGTTTTGGTAGTTAAAAAATGGATGTTAGTGAAGGAAAGAATAAAAAATTTTTTTGGGGTAAATAATATTGGTTTCGTTAAGAACGTAAAAAACATATATGTGTAGGGTTTAACATGCATCAAAGTTGTTCAAATCTATTTGTAGGTGGTTTTTTTTTTTTTTTACTCTTTTGGCTAATTTAATTGGGGTTAATTTAATTTTTATGAGTTGTTCAAATCTACTGATATGGTGTTTTATTTTTTAATCGCTCTTTTGGTTGGTTTGTGATTTTAATAGTGAGGTTGTCATGTAAATTTCAAGTTCTTGGCATTGTTTCTGTAATTTAGCTATGCAATTGTTACTGTGATTTCTTTAGTTTGGAAGATAGTTTCTATTCATGTGAATTTAATTTTGCAATTGTTTATGTTAATTTGCAATGCTATTTGTAAATTAATCGTATGATTTTAATTATGCAATTCTCATGTGAGTTTCAGATTCCTTTATGGATGAAGTTTTTTTTTTCAGTTGATCAATCAATACCACTTGTATTGTTTAAGATTTTATTTCTTTAGATGAAGATAGTTTTAGATTCCTTTGTGTGATTTTAATTGCATCATTGGATGAAGATAGTTTGGATATTTTCTATTTTGATTATTTTAATTCTGCAATTGTCATGTGAATTTCAGATTGCACTGTTATGAGGATAGTTGCTATTCATGTGAATTCTATTTGCATCATTTGATGAAGATAGTTTATGGTGAATTTTATTTTAATTCTAAAGTTCCATTTTACATTACTGCAAATACCATGAAAAAGGTGTTACATTCAAAAACAAAAGGGACAATGAAAAAGGTGTTACATTCAATGATGTAGAACAACAGGTGAAGTTAGTAGGGTCTTATCTATTTTACTTATTTATTTGGGGGACCATGACTATGAATTTATTGTAATTTTCTTATGTATGTACAGATGGTCACAGTTGACATACAAACAATGCATGTGAATTCAATTGCACCGGAAACTCAATGTAGGATGGCATCAATAAGTACTAGTCAACCTGTAAAATCAAAGAACATGCTTCAAATTGAAATTACAGATCCTTCTGGATTTTCACATGTCATTAATTATTTTTTCATGTTAGGAGTAGTTGGCTCTTGTTTCATATGTTTGATAAATTCCCACCAATTTATTTTCCATGTGTGAAACCTGATACAATTCCAATTGTTGTGCAGTCTCACTATAAAGGTGTTGCATCTTCAACAGAAACTCATTCAAGGATGCAAGGATGCAAGGGACAAACACAAAAGGATGCAAGGGACACTATGGAACAAATCTGCATAGTAAATCAGTAGTTCCTCATCAACTGCTGCTGGAAAAAGGTCTCAGTTACAACAAAAGGATGGAAGAGAGCAACAAAGCAATATTCCCTGACAAAAGAAGAAAAGTGTGGTTACCACCTGGAGGTGGATCTTCTGCTGGTGCAAGTGACATGTACAAGAAGGCACCTTGAGAAATTGCATTCCAAGGTGTCAAATATGCAAAGCTTTAGAATCACTTAGTATGTATTTTCTAAAAATGCAGTAAAAATACAACTTCAGAGATCTGCAGCTTTTGTTATTTCTATAGTTTTAGAAATCCGTAGTTTTTGTTCATATTTATTTTGTAAGATCTCTGTTAAGTTGTATTGTTGTAAAACTGCAACTTTTGTAAATCTGCAAAATTTATATAAACATTCTATAGATCTATTATAAATGTGCAGTTTTTGTTATTTCTGAAAAATTGCATCTTTTTATTTTTATTCAAACTATAGTCATGTAAATGATTTGCTTTTTGTTTTTGTAGAGATCGCATTTGTAGAGACTCGCAAATCTGTGCAATGAATTTGTTTTTTGTAGAGACTGCAGCTTTTATAAAAATTCAACTTCAGACATCTGCAGTTTTTGTAAAACTGCAGCTTTTATATATTCATGCTAGGATGATGCATGCAGATTTCATTTCAATACCTTTGAGAAAGCAAATGAATTAATGAGAATACAGTTTTGGTCTGTTCTGGAAACAATACATGTGAGAAAGGAATTAATCATAATAATAGTATTAAAAATGTTTTGTTCCAATTAAATAGGTTTTGGCTAATTATGTAAGTTGTATTGAATATGTTGTTTGGAATTTTTTACTTCTGCAGGAATGATAGCATTTGGTTCCTACCAAAAGGTTACTTGATCCAAATTTTTAAATTATACAAGAATACTATGTTGTGTGAAATTTTTTAATTCTACAGGTTCACTTGATCCAATTTTCAAATGTTTTCATCTCATCAACCATGGCAACATCAATGTGCAGCCATTCTAAATTATCAAGAAAAATACAAGTACAAATAATTCTCTACCTCCCAACACTTCCAAACCAGCATTCTCATTTATTCATTCATTTCATTAATCACAAAAAACACATACCATAAAAGTTTTAATCTCAAGCACAAAAACAAACACAAACCCAGCAAAACATCATAAACATAATAAATAAATAAACTCTAGAAAGACCAAAGACAATGCCACCAAGTGACCTTCCAATATTAACCTTCCTTTCAATCTCCATCCATCCTAATCCACCTTGCTGTTGGTGCTGGTTAGTGTTGACACACACTACTGCAGCTATAAGTTGAGGAGCTAATAAAAATGGCAGCTGGATGTTACCTTCTTGCATAAAAGAAGGAATCAGGCTTGCATTGCCACGATGATAGATGGCCGATTGTGGTGGCACTGGTAGTGGCGTTGGTGGAGCTTGATAAAAGGAAGTGGGTGGAAACGTGGTGGAGAAGTAGGGCACATTGTTTCTAAAGTAGCTCTCCCAGTCTAGTCGTCATCCTCCCTATGTCAGTCGTCATCGTTCTTTGCCCTAGGATTGTCAGATAAAATGCCCAACATGGGAGAAAGGAAGAAGACCTTTGTGCCTACGTGGAATGGCCACATATTCTGCCTTAGCTGACGAGAAAGGTGTTTGCAACGTGGACACTCCAGCATGCCATAAGTTTGGTGACCCTTGGGGTTGACTATGTATTCCGGGACTCCACATCAGCATCCAATGCCTGAAATTGACAGAGTGACCTGCCGATGAATTCCAATTAATCTATGGTAACCTTTTAGAAACAAATTAAAGTTCAGTTACCTAAAATAAACAAAGGCAAAGTTGAGTAACCTCTCAAAAAATTTACTCGATCCAATATTGATTGGGTGTTCATATATGTATATAATATATTCAGTAGAATCTGAACATGATATCATAATTGTTAATTGATATATATATATATATATATATATATATATATATATATATGTATAGATGATATAATAACTGCACACATCATGATGATATTGTTTGTGTGAATTAATTGATTCATAGATTTCAATATTGATTTTAATATTATATATATTGAATATTCACAATGTTTGTATGAATTAATTGATTCATGGATTTCAATATTTATTTTAATATTATTATATAATATAGATATATGTCATGCCATTGTTTCTCTGATAGAGATGAATTGATTTGAATTGATTTATAAGTCATTCATGATACATATTTAGATTTACTATTATCATTGTAATCTTGATGATTATTATCAAAATCAAAGCTTTTCAGTATAATTAATTAGTTATGTTACTTTGATTTTGATTAGGATAATATTTGGATTTTGATTTAATTATTATGAATTTAATTTTTAATTCATAATTATAAGGTTGTTTTAATAATCATTAGGAAATAACAACTTAGAGTTGCTTTTATAGCTTTCTTGTGTATTTACTACAATTGGTAGAAACAGCATGTCACCAAAGTGACCTCTATTGTGGAAACTTTTTGTTTGTGAATAATCATGGTATTAGTGCATGCTTATGCTCATGCAGACAACATGTCAGCCCAAAGGAAGACTGTTGTCTGGCAGAGATTTGTTTGCACATATGGTAATAAGTTGTTTATAGTTATTAAGTGTCTATTGTGAGTATTTAGTCGGCCCAAAGGAAGACTTCATAGTTGACTAGATTTTACTATAAAACTTGATTACTGAAACAAGTTGATTACTAGTGAATTGAATCTCTGTCCAAAGACTAGGTTTATTGTCACAACAATTGACTTGTAGATGGGTGGTTGTTATTTATATGCTTGATTATTATATTTTTGTTATTTAATTGTGAGTTGATTTTTGTTAATTGCTCTATGAGCAGATCGATATCATGAGTGTTGGCAGTATGTCTCGCTACACTCGATGGGCGTTCCCGTGCTTAGCGGCACAAACTTTAAGACTTGGAAAAAAACAAGGTGACACTTGTTTTGGGATGTATGGATCTAGACCATGCATTAAGAGAACCACGTCCCCGCACCTCTTACGGATCAAAAGCTCTCTTGAGGATAGGAGAGTTTTTGAGAGGTGGGAGAGGTCTAATCGCATTGGTTTGATGATCATAAAAAAATACAATCCCGGAGACTTTTTCTGGACACTATGTCCGAGGAAAATGATGTTAGGCACTTTCTTGACACCCTTGAGGAACGCCGTAAGAAGTGATAAAGGCGGAGATGAGTGTTGTCCTAAAGGAAACTTGTCTCTATGCGGTATAAGGGTGATGGGAACATACGTGAGTACGTTCTCGACATGTTTCATCTAGTCGGGAAATTTAAAGGCTTAAAAATTGAATTGCCGAAGATGTTCGGTGCATTTGGTTTTGATTTCCCTCCCTCCTCGATTCGATCGGTTTGAAGTGAGCTATAGCATCGCGAAGGATAAGTGGACATTGAATGAGCTCATCTCACATTTGGTACAGGAGGAAGATAGAATGAAACAACATAAAGTTGAGAGTGCGCATTTGGCATCTTCTAACTCAGGCCCTAAAAAAAAAGAGGAAATACAATAAAGTTGCGGCACCAAAATCGTGTAAGAAAACCAAAGGCCCTGAAAAAGAGGATAAAGAATTGAAATGCTTCTTCTGCAAGAAGGCTTCTCATGTAAAGAAAGACTGCCCTAAGTATAGCGCTTCGTGCATAAAGAAAGGTATGTTTTTTGCTCAAGTTTGTACTGAAGTTAATTTGGTTTCAGTTCCTAGATATACTTGGTGGTTGGATTCAGCTTCTACAACTCACATAAGTGTATTCATGCAGGGTTGCCTGAATTGCCGAACACCGAGTGATGGTGAAAGATAAATCTATATGGGGACTGGAAAGGCAAAAGTCATAGGCGTAGGGACTTTTAGATTGTTACTTCGTACTGGTTTTTATTTAGAATTGAATAACACATTCATTATACCGTCCTTCAGACAGAATTTAGTTTCTATTTCAGTTTTAGACAAAGAAGGTTATTTTTGTTCATTTGGTAATAAAAGATGTGTTCTTCATTTTAATTCGATGTTGGTTGGAACCAGTACATTAAGTGAAAGTGATAATCTTTATTTGCTTGATATGGTTAATACAAAAAATGAATCCCATAATACTGAAACTAAAGGAATAAAACGTAGATTACAAAATGAAAATTCCTACTCATTATGACACAAGCGTTTGGGTCATATCTCTGAAAAGAAAATTGATAGGCTTGTAAGAGATGGAATTATTGATGTAATTGACAAAACCAACAATAGTGTGTGCATTGAGTGCATTAAAGGAAAGACTATAAACAAAAGGAAAGTGGGGGCCGAGAGAAGTAAAGAAGTCTTAGAACTTATACATACCGATATTTGTGGACCTTTCCCTACGGCGTTTTGGAACGGTCAACGGTATTTTATTACGTTCATTGGTGACTACTCTCGTTATGGTTACCTCTACTTGTTACATGAGAAACCAGAGGCCTTGGACTTTTTTAAGTCATTTAAGGCAGAAGTTGAAAATCAATTGGGCAAGAATATAAAGGCCGTCAGATCTGATCGTGGTGGTGAATACTACGGTAGGTACGATGGATCAGGCGAGCAACGTTCCGGCCCTTTTGCTCAATACCTAGAGGAGTGTGGAATCGTTCCTCAATACACCATGCCAGGTTGTCCTAGCATGAATGATGTGGCAGAGAGGCGAAACAGAACCCTTAAAGATATGGTAAGATGTATGATTACTCATACAACGTTACCTAACTCTCTCTGGGGTGAAGCATTAAAGACCGCAGCCTATCTCCTAAATAAAGTTCCCACTAAGGCTACTGAGAAGACCCCTTATGAATTATGGACTGGTAAGAAGCCTATTCTAGGGCATTTAAAAGTTTGGGGTTGTCCAGCTGAGGCAAGGCCTTATAGGCCTAATGAAAGAAAACTGGATGCAAGGACAATAAGTAGCTATTTTGTAGGGTACTCTGAAAAATCAAGAGGCTTTAAGTTTTATAATCCTACATCAAGAACCTTTTTCGGAACGGGAAATGCCCGGTTTTTTGAGGATGTTGAGGTTGGGGAGGAGAATCGAAGTCATGATTTTGTCTTTGGGGAGGATTTGGATACATCTTTCTCTGTTGTTGCTAAGGATCACAGTCAGGTTTCTTTTCCTGTTGTCATTCAAATGCAACATTCGGTACATGACAGAGATGATATTATTCCTACCCATCAAGAAGAGGGTACTCAACCAGTTATTGGTGAGGAACAAGACATTCAACCTCAAATTCAAGAAGAACCGGTGCCTCTAAGGAGGTCCACGAGAGCAAGGAGAAATCCAATTTCGGATGACTATTTGGTATTTCTCCATGAACATGAAGGATATATTGACTCAATGGAAAATGATCCAGTTACCTTTAGTGAGGCAATTAATGGCTCAAACTCTCATAAATGGATCAAAGCTATGGGTGAGGAAATCCAATCCATGAAGGACAATGACGTTTGGGACCTTATCCCATTGCCGGAAGGTGTGAAACCTATTGGATGTAAATGGGTCTTTAAGACCAAAAGGAATTCATAAGGCAATGTTGAAAGGTATAAGGCACGTCTAGTTGCGAAAGGATTTACTCAGAGGGAGGGCATCGATTACAAAGAGACTTTTTTTCTCCTGTTTACGCAAAAGACTCTTTTTAGGACCATTATGGCACTTGTGGCATATTTGGATCTTGAGCTACATCGGATGGATGTAAAGACGGCTTTTTCTTAATGGAGACATTGAGAAGACCATTTATATGATGTCTACGGAGGGATTAGTCATTTGGGAGACCAATCAAATGGTTTGCAAACTTAAGAAATCTATCTATGAGGCTTAAAGCAGGCTTTCCCGACAATGGTATCAAAAGTTCCATCATATTGTTCTCTCATTTGGCTTTGAGGGTGAACACTGTTGAGGATTGTGTGTATCACAAGTTCAGTGGGAGTAAGTACATATTTTTTATTCTATATATTGATGATATTCTACTTGCCAGCAGTGACAAAGGGATCCTTTGGGAAATTAAGAAATTTCTCTCTGAAAGTTTTGAGATGAAAGATCTTGGTGAAGCATCCTTTGTATTAGGGATCTAGATTCATCGTGATCGTTCACAAGGCTCCTTGAGTTTATCTCAGAAGAGCTATATTGAGAAAATACTGCAAAGGTTTGGCATGCAGAAGTGTAAGCCTCATGACACCCCCGTGTCGAAGGGAGATAAATTTAGTTTAAGACAGTGTCCTAAGGAAGGAATTGAATCCGAATACATGCAGAACATTCCCTATGCGTCTGCAGTAGGAAGTCTTATGTATGCACAGGTCTGTACCCGTCCTGACCTGGCATTTATAGTGGGAATGCTTGGAAGATATCAATGTAATCCAGGTAGAGAACATTGGGTTGCAGCCAAAAGGGTCTTTAGATATCTTCAGAAGACAAAGGATTACGCGCTCACATACAAGAGGTTGGATAGGCTTGAGATCATTGGGTATTCTGAATCCAACTTTGCTGGATGCTTGGATAGTCGTAAGGCGATATCTGGCTACATCTTCACTATGGCTGGTGGTGCTGTTTCATGGAGAAGTGCCAAGCAATCCTTGGTTGCTTCATCAACCATGGAGGCAGAATTCATCGCATGTTATGAGGCATCTAGTCATGCTATTTGCCTGCGCAATTTCGTTAAAGGATTACGAGTTGTTGAAAGCATAAAGAGACCTTTGACGTTGTATTGTGATAATAGAGCAGCAGTTTTGTTCTCAAACAGCAACAGAAGTTCTTCTAGGTCTAAGCATATAGACATTAAGTTCTTAGTCAGTTAAAGAAAGGGTTCGAGTGGCTTTTGTTAGTATTGAGCTTATAGGGACAAATTCCATGGTTGCGGATCCGCTTACAAAAAGCATTGGCGCCTCTGAGTTTTTCATGAACATATTGCTAGCATGGCCGTCGTTAGTATGAATGCTTCTGATTAGTTGGAGTTTGTTTTTCATAGCTTGATATTTATGTTGATGTCATGACACTTTTGATTAATTTTTATAAAGTTTATCATTTATTTTTGCTCTAAACTATGATCTCATAAAGACTTTAAAGTTGGACCGGTTGGAAATAGACAAGCGTAGATCACATTAGCTTGTAATTTCCATGCTACACATCCACACTTTATCTATGTCGTTAGTTAAGTCGGTATGTGTGAGCATTGTGGGTTTAGTTGCATTGTACTGGTGACGACTACCCCTATGTTCCATGTATAGATGAGGCTGATGGTCGAGATTGATTTAGATAATTTTTCAGTTGTAATTACATTTGGTTGTTGATAGTAATTTATACACAATTTTGAATTCCCGAAGGTGCATGATTGTATGGTCCAAGTGGGAGATAGTTGGGTTGTGGACCACACATTATGTAGGGATATAAGGACCTATGTGCATGAGTTGTGTAGACGTACACAACTAATGTTTATAATTGTGTATATCTTATTATATTCAAGTTTTGAATGGACCCAAATTGTGATCTGATTCAAGTTTTGAATTTGGTCCTAATTATCTAATTTTAAATGTGTGGATATACATATTAATCATATGTTGTGTAGAATTCCTGGGGGCAAAATTGTCAAATCTATGATGGGCAGATTTGTAATTAGCTCCATAAAGATTTTTTATAAATAGGGTGTGGTCCCTGACTGAGCACGCAACGATCTGATATTCAGAGTTAGATTTTCTGAATTAGGGTTCCCATATCCCCTCTCTGCGTGTGATCAGTGAGAAGAACCACAAGACCCAATCACTTTCGTCATAACCAATGGATTCAAGTGCAGGTACGTTTCCGCCACTTTCTTTGTTCCTAAGCAATCTCCAAGCAAGAAGATCCAGGGTTATAAATTAGGGTTTATACCCATTAAGATCCATTAGGAAAAATATAACAAATCCAGTCGCAAATCCTGCCCTAATTAATTCCAGTAGCTAACATGGCATTGAATCTAAAACTCTGAAGTTTTTCCAGAGTTTCTCAGTTGCAATAAAAGTAAAACAGAAAGAAGAAGAAGAAGAAGAAGAAGAAGAAGAAGAAGAAGGAAGAGAATGAATTATCAAGAGCCAATAAAACTAACTTGGAAAACTGTATAAATTGGGTCGCAAATCCTACCGACATCCTAACATGCCATTGAATCTAAAACTAAGAAAAATCACAACTTTTCAGTTTCAATCACTGGAACTTAAAGGAAAATGCAAGAACATAAAGAGAGACAGATAGCAATCCACAAGAAAACAAAGAGAAGAAACCTGCGTACCTCTTCCCCTGTCAGCGTCGGCGGTGATCACTTGCACGCTATCAAACCCTAAATGAAGCTGAGAAGTCAGAATCAAAGTGAACATCTTCTCTGGACATTTAAGGGTGCATTGATGCAAGCTCCTGTCTTCCATTGTTCCTATAATAAGCATCTGAGACAAAAAGCCGAAAACAAAGTCCTCCAAACACTCTACTCCGGAGTTTTTCATCATCATGGAAACGGTCACCCCTCCGGAGTTGATGTGCTGCTCAGATCAACACACTGCTGGGTATGTTGATGTGCTTCTCAGATCAACACACTGTTGGGTATTAAGAGGTCTCCACTTCCCTCTGCATTGGTGTCATTTTTTGAAAATAAAAAAATCATAGTTATTTTTGAAATAAATAATTAACCCCGCGGACATCATTTTTTTATGGGACTTTGTGTCATTTTTTGTGGGACTTGTCCTTGCAAACGTCATTTTTTATGGGTCTTTGTGTCCTTGCAAACGTCATTTTTTATGGGACTTTGTGTCCTTGCAAATGTCATTTCTTATGGGACTTTGTGTCGTTTTTTATGGGACTTAATTTGTGTCCTTGCCAACGTCATTTTTTATTCTAGCGAGACTTCATCGAAGCTATGTTATTCAATATTCATAACAACATAAGCTTTAGAAACAGAAACCACGAGAGAAGAGAGAACATCTAGAAGCCAACGCTAGTTCTCGCCTGTGCCCTCTCTCTCTCTCTCTCTCTCTCTCTCTCTCTCTCTCTCTCTCTCTCTCTCTCTCTCTCTCTCTTATTTGTTGTATTAATTTTTTTTAATTGTAATATTTCTAATTAATGAAATTAAATTATTTAAAATATTTAAATTGATTAGACATTGACCAAATTGACCCACTGGTTGAACCGATAACCCGGTGACCCGGCAACTTGGACAATTCAAATATCCGTTCCAGTTCTATAACATTGATAATAATTTTATCAATAATTTAATAAAAACACAAATTTATATTATAATTTAAATTTATGAAAATAAAAACATAAATTTATATCATAATTAATAAAAATAATTAAATAATATATTTTTTTATATTATCAGACGGGCCAACCCTCAACCTCCAATCCCCGGGTCACAAACCCCTCTCCCTAGATTTTTTTTATTTTTTTTAACCACTGTACCGGGGTAATTAACCTCCCTTAAGATTTTTTTTTAATTTTTAAGTTTTATGTGTTTTTCATACAATGTGATGATTATAATTGTTATCTCAAAATAAAATTATCTTAATTATGGTGATGTACAATTTAACTTTTTTTTTTTTTTTTGAGAAAACAATTTAACTTTTAAATAGAGTATTAAATAATTAATAGTAATTATGATGGTGATTTGATAACTAGCACAAAGCGAAGAAGAAATATTTACTAAACTATCTTCAATAATAATTATATTATAAAATATGTCCCCACAATCATTTCATTCATCTTTTAATTATTTATATTATATATTTTATTAAAATATATTTATTTATTAACATCTTAAATATAATTAATAAAATAATTAACTAATATATTTAAAAATTATATTTTAAAATCAATATTTAAAATCTGGTAATAATAATAAATTATTATATTATAATTAATAAAAGTAATTAAATAATATATATATATATCAATAGATGGAGTTGACTGGAGGAGAATGGGATGAGTGGTGTGTTGTCCCGAGAGATATGGTCAAAATCTTGGGACCATAAAAAAAGCTTGTTACTTAGGATGCTGCTCAAAGGAAGAAGAAGAATAGGTTTAAACAACAAAAGAAGAAGCTAAATTAATTCTGGCAACCAGGACATTTAATACATAATACTCTCACATGTACTTGGTCTTGGCACTCTCACCAAGACACAAAACAAACTTATACCAATATGGTACAAAACTAAAAAGAAAAGATAAAGACAAACCATTGCCTAACTGCAGTTTTTCTAATTTGGCTTATCAGATATTTGTAAACAAAAAATTCCCAACGCTTGGCGTTCAAAGATAGCGCCTCAGTTACATGGTTCTATTGGGATTATGTATTACAATTAACATAGCAGTAACTTAGTATGTAAACAATGGCAGATATTTGCATCAACTTTACTTAAGAGCATATTCTTAATATTCCAGAGTCAATGCAACAACCTTCACTTATGAATTATGATATAACAGTCAATCCACATACCTTGCAAAGTGCATGATATTATTTTTTAAAAAAAATAAATTACTAATTAAATCATAATCATTATTTGAAAATAATTAAATAACCCCGTGGACGTGGTTACCTTACCACGCTTGTGGGGTTAAAAAACCAAAATAAATAATGATAAATATTTTATTATTATTATTCTTAAAGAATAAATTACTAAATCATAATTATTTTTGAAAATAAATAAATTACCCCGCGGGTGTGGTTAGTTAACCACGCGGGTGTGGTTAAAAAACCAAAATAACTAATTTAGTATTTTTTTTAAAAGAATAAATAACTAAATAAAAATTAGTTTTGAAAATAATAAAAAACAACCCCGTGGATGTGGTTATTTAACCACGCTTGCGGGGTTAGAAAACCAAAAATAAATAATAATAAATCTTTTATTATTATTTTTTTAAAGAATAAATTACTACATCATAATTATTTTTGAAAATAAATAAATAAGCTGCTTTGGTGGTTAGTTAACCACGCTTATGGGGTTAAAAATAATAATAAAATTTCTAATATTATTTTTTTAAAAGATTAATAAATGCCGGGATCTTTTAAATGCAAAAGAAAAAAAAAATCAGTTTGAAAATTAAATGGTTCCTCTCTTAAGAAAAGATTCCAATAGAAAAACTTACGTAATTACAACATAGGAATTACAAAACAAGGATAAACTCTGAAGAATACACTTTGCGCCTGGTATAGGATGGATTCCCATTTTGAAGTAACTAGTTTCAAATAATTCATGAACATAAATATAAGTCATGAACATAAATATAATTCATGAACACAAATATTAGCTGCCAGAGCAAAAAGCACAATTTTTGATGTATTATCATTTAGGGAAAATTTCAAAAATAAACCTTGTGGTTGTTGGGTTTTGCAAAAGTGGGACAAAAGAAAAAAAAAATTGATTTAGTACCTTGTGGTTTCTCTGCATGGCAAAGAGGGGAAAAACCGTAACGACCGTTAGTTCTTGCTTACATGGCAAGGGCAAAACCGACATTTAACATAAAAAAACATATCTTCTTATAAGTTGGCACCTCATCTCAGTTTTAATGTACTACACTAATTAATATGGTAATTAAGGTCCTGTAAATGCTACCATCAAGCATGAACTCGTACATGAGAAGCTTCTTATCCGGAGCGTAGTAATCAGCTTTGAGGGAAACGAGATTCGGGTGCTAGATTTGGGCAAGATTCGCCATTTGTTGCTCGAATTCAAGTTTACCAAAGCCTGATCCTATATCCTGAAGATGTTTCACAGCAACGACATTCTTATCTTGGAGCACGGCTTTATAAGCGGTGCCGTAACCACCCTTGCTAGAGGAGAAGACGATCTTCTCGCCTTCGTGGAGATGATGAGAGGGAGGTTTGGATCCGCTCTTGTGCTAGAAGTAGAGGAAAAAAATCATGAAGGCGATGAAGAGAGCTGCTAGGTCACCGGCGATCAGGATAACGTGGTTCATTCCTAAGAGGTGGATGCCCTGATCTAGTTTGGATCCTGGGGATGAGGAGATCGTGGTGGTGCTGGGGGATCCGGTGGAGAGGATGGGATTTCCGGTGAATGATGCCGGTGGGAAAGAGGAGAGTGAGGGTGGAATGGGACCGATGAGGGAATTTGAGGAGAGGTTTAGGTCTTATAGATTAGGGAGGGAAAGGACGGGGATTGGGCCGGAAAGGTTGTTAGAGATGAGACGGAGGGTGAGGAGATGGGGTAAGTGGTTCAAGGAGAGAGGGATCTGGGCGGAGAGGAGGTTGAAGGAGAGATCGCGGTCGAGGCGGAAGAGGGAGGAGAGATGCCAACTCATAAGAAGATATTTTTATGTTAAATGTCAATTTTGCCCTTGCCACGTAAGCAAGAACTACCTGTTGTCACGGTTTTCCCCTTTTTGCCACGCAGAGAAACCACATGGTAGTAAATCAAAATTTTTTTTCTTTTGTCCCTTTTTTGCAAAACCCGACAACCACAAGGTTTATTTTTGAAATTTTCCCTATCATTTAAGAAGAGAAACAAAAACACACAATATCAAATTAATGTTCAATGGGCTTCATTAGAAATTTCTAACAAGGGGCAGGTGGTACCTTCAGCTGGAGAACAATTCCAAATCTGTTCATCAATATTCAAACACATCAGTAAGTATAAATTTGTATGATGCATCCAGTTAAAAGACCAAATGAAGTGCACAATACATGAATCGATGTTTAAAGACATTGCAATGAGATACCTTATAGAACTCGTAGACAAAATAGTCTGCTAATGAGTGATTCAAAGAGTAGCGATCCGCGATGAATTTGTTCACAGCTGGAAGAAAGCTCCCAAGAACTAGTTTTCAAATAAGCAGCAAAAAAAGACAATCAACAATCATAACACAATAAATGATCGTCAAAACAAGCAGTAAGTAAAGAAAATATGAATGAAACTATATAAGCAATTAATGAGGGATTGGAAATGCTACCTTCATCAACATCAACAGCAATAACTATTTCTTCAGTCAATAAGTGTTCTGAGAATACAAGAGGGCTTCTTGCACTATGCCCATTCACCAATTTCAGACTACCATTGGGCTCATGAGCCAGCTGAGGCAACGGAGCCATTGTGTGAGTTTTTCCTACATCATCAATCTTCCTTCCAACATGATCCATACCATACTGCAGCATTTCAAGCTCATGGCAATGACACCTTTGGAACCAGCCCAGAAATTAAGCAGTGGCAGTAACAAGACAAGACAGTTTATGAACTCTATATCCTTCATTAGCCTCACTAAAGTGTTTGAATCCATAGAAACCATTGGAGAACACAATTGTATTCAAAGCCGTAAAATCAAATCACCAACAATTACTCTACTCACTGCTTCAACAACACAATGTTCATATTCCACCAATCTGACAGAAATCAATCAAATTTCAACACTCGAAGAGAAGAAAAAAAAGAAAAAAACGCCAACTTTTAGGAAAGCATGAGAATCAACAAATGAAAATCCCTTTCAGCGTCCCTCAAAAACCCACGCAGATGGGATTTAACCCTCCAAATTCCTTAATGCTGGACACATATCTCAATGTTCATTTGTGCCCATGCACTCATTAAAATGTTCAAGATGACATCTATATTTAGCCTTTTTTCTCGTTCATTTTGGCGCTTAAACTTTCAAAATGTTCAATATGTTGAACACTTGACATAATGGCCTAGAACATGCTATCATCTTCTCCACTTCCTCCAACCATACCAAGCAACATCTGATTTTGCGGCATTAGCATCTTACAAGCTGTTTTGAAAACTACAATAATATTTTGAACTGAAAAAACGTGGATAAAATAATCATATGTTGTCAAACGACCACCATATTAAACACTTTGAAAGTAAAGGACAAAAATAAACATTGAGGCAAAGTACAAAAGCCAAAAAGCACTAAAGCTGACTGATGAAAGTAGATAAATGTCAACATCACCAACCATAAACATTAAGACGCTACAACAACAAGGTAATAGTTTCTTTTACTAAAGATTCACGACTAGCGAAATAGACAATCAAAGGAACGTAATATTTTAAAACATGAATCCATATGTCTTCAGAAGATGTTTCCCTTTTCTCCACCCTTTACACTAAGGATTCATCTTCAGAAGATGAATCTATATGTCCAAAGTCTTCATCCTCACCAGGAGGGATAAAGCCAGTGTACTGAGCTGTCACCTCCTCCTTTGTTAGGTCGGCAAACTTGTTTATGGCGAGCGTATACATGTGATTCCCGGCATTAAAGTACTCAATGTACGCAACCTTAGCCTTAAATATCTCGAAGCGAAGCTGCTTCTCAGAGGCATCTTTGTAGTGCCGACCATGCTCAACAATCCACCTCTCAAATCTATCGGCCATAGATTTCTGATCATTCAGCGCACGATATACATTCACGAAAGGATTTGTAGTCACTGAAACATAAAAACTAAGCACTATCAAGGCCAATCATAATAAAGCACTTGTTAAGTGTCATGAATGTCAGTGGCTTCGTATGACTCGGGTGTATGTATAATCACTAATTAGATATATATTTTCAAATGGCGCTCTAGCTACAATACCATTGTTAAAAGGAACCTTTAGTGTGTCGGGCAGTGAAATTTGGATTGATGTTTTCAATGAAGACAGAGAGAATCGTGTTCGTATGTTATGAACTTACATTACAAGTATACATATATATATATATATATACACACCTACTTATTTATTCTTTATCATGTCTTAATGTGCCGTGCAGGCAAGCTTGGATATACACGGTTATTTCACCAATTCACTACATGAGATACATTAAACCTAATACTTTTGAACTTATTATGCACTTAAAGACACTTGGGTCGCTGGAGAAACAACCATTAAAATATTTTGTTCTGTTTATCTTAGGGAAAATCCATAGTCTAGTAATTAAATCGGGAAAAACGCCTCAAGCACATACATCTGCCTAGAACTCACAAAAATCCCAAAAACACAACCACATGATATAAAAAATTATCTTTTCAAGAAACCATAAAAAAATTCAAAAGATACCTCAATGTACAGAAACCAAAACGAATTTAGCAAACCATTCACACATCAAGATGATAAAGAAAGCCTACAAAATTATTAAAAAAAACTATGGAAAAAGAATCGGAGGGATAGCTCACAGTGAGAGGCAGTGGTGTTGTCAGCACCCTCGTTTTGCCGAGATGAGGACAGATCTGTGATCGAAGACGCATCATTATCCCGCTGGATCTTCGCCTCGAAGTCTCCAGTCGAGAAATGAGGTGCCTTTCGGCACCGACCACAAGGTCGTGAACGCCCCACGGCTCTCACCAACGCCCACATTGGTCCGGAGAGAAAAACCCTAAACACGAACAAAAACAAAACAAAGAGCGGGGCAAACTTGAGGTCGGCGAGGTCATAAACCGAAGATGAGAACCCTTTCTGCCCTTTAGGGCTTGCTTGGATGAAGTGAAGGATGGGTTCATAAAGTAATGGAAAGGAGGGGAAGGGAAGGGAAATGAAGGATTGAATACATATCTTGCTTGGGGGGAAGGAAAGTAAAGTAAGGGTTTTCACTATTTTGTGTTTGGTTTGGAAGTAAAAGGAAAAGTAAGGTTATGTAATGTTATTACAAAATACTCTTATATTGCTCCAATTCAAACACAAAAACATAGGCATTTAATTATTTTTTTATTTATGTTTTCTGCAACTAATCCAAAATTTTTGGTTTTGGGCTTTTATCGTTTCAACATACGAAATTCATCAAAAATTAAAAAAGTCCACAATATAATAAAAATTCTTGTAGACTAGCAATTATAACAAATAATAATTAAATAAAGCATAAAATAAAAATAATAATTTCCATAAAACCACAAAAATACATAATATTTCATTTCAATAAACCATAATACATATTTTCCTCAAAAAGACATAAGTTGTATTTATAAAAATGTTAGAAGGGTAAAATCGTCCAAAAAATATTCAACCCTCAACCCACCATTTTGGTGGGTTGATGAATGGAGGAAAATGGGGGGGTTTTCAACCCCCCATTTACCTCCAAAACCCTTGCCTACCCTCCTATTTTTTCTTCCCAAGCATGGGTTCAAAGAACCCTTCCTTTATGAACCCTTCAAAACCCTTGCAAACCCTTCCTCCCAAGCACACCCTTAGTATTCATTAGTATTTATAGTCATACCATTCCTAATCAAAGACCTAATTAAGTTAAGATTTTTTTATTATCCCTGGTCTGGTGGGACAATAAAGAAAAGATAAGTCTTAAAAAGATGAAGAAAGAGGGCTACTTTTTGAAATTAAAGTTCGATCTACCAAGAAAAAACAAAAGGAGAGAGAGAGAGAAAGAGAGAGAGAGAGAGAGAGAGAGAGAGAGAGAGAATTTACATGGTTTTTAAAATTTTAATGTTTTTAATTTTTTTTAATAATTTAAAAATTTTTTATTAATATTTTAAGCAACATTAGCAAGATCTAGTTACTTCAAAATGGGAATCCATCCTATACCAGGCGCAAAGCGTATTCTTCAGAGTTTATCCTTGTTTTGTAATTCCTATGTTGTAATTACGTAAGTTTTTCTATTGGAATCTTTTCTTAAGAGAGGAACCATTTAATTTTCAAACTGATTTTTTTTTTCTTTTGCATTTAAAAGATCCCGGCATTTATTAATTTTTAAAAAAATAATATTAGAAATTTTATTATTATTTGTAACCCCATAAGCGTGGTTAACTAACCACCAAAGCAGGCTTATTTATTTATTTTCAAAAATAATTATGATGTAGTAATTTATTCTTTAAAAAAATAATAATAAAAGATTTATTGTTATTTATTTTTGGTTTTCTAACCCCGCAAGCGTGGTTAAATAACCACATCCACGGGGTTGTTTTTTATTATTTTCAAAACTAATTTTTATTTAGTTATTTATTCTTTTAAAAAAAAATACTGAATTAGTTATTTTGGTTTTTTAACCACACCCGCGTGGTTAACTAACCACACCCGCGGGGTAATTTATTTATTTTCAAAAATAATTATGATTTAGTAATTTATTCTTTAAGAATAATAATAATAAAATATTTATCATTATTTATTTTGGTTTTTTAACCCCACAAGCGTGGTAAGGTAACCACGTCCACGGGGTTATTTAATTATTTTCAAATAATGATTATGATTTAATTAGTAATTTATTTTTTAAAAAAAATAATATCATGCACTTTGCAAGGTATGTGGATTGACTGTTATATCATAATTCATAAGTGAAGGTTGTTGCATTGACTCTGGAATATTAAGAATATGCTCTTAATTAAAGTTGATGCAAATATCTGCCATTGTTTACATACTAAGTTACTGCTATGTTAATTGTAATACATAATCCTAATAGAACCATGTAACTGAGGCGCTATCTCTGAACGCCAAGCGTTGGGAATTTTTTGTTTACAAATATCTGATAAGCCAAATTAGAAAAACTGTAGTTAGGCAATGGTTTGTCTTTATCTTTCCTTTTTAGTTTTGTACCATATTGGTATAAGTTTGTTTTGTGTCTTGGTGAGAGTGCCAAGACCAAGTACATGTGAGAGTATTATGTATTAAATGTCCTAAGTAACAAGCTTTTCTTATGGTCCCAAGATTTTGACCATATCTCTCGGGACAACACACCACTCATCCCTTCTCCTCCAGTCAACTCCATCTATTGATATTTATATTATTTAATTACTTTTATTAATTATAATATAATAATTTATTATTATTACCAGATTTTAAATATTGATTTTAAAATATAATTTTTAAATATATTAGTTAATTATTTTATTAATTATATTTAAGATGTTATTAAATAAATATATTTTAATAAAATATATAATATAAATAATTAAAAGATGAATGAAATGATTGTGGAGACATATTTTATAATATAATTATTATTGAAGATAGTTTAGTAAATATTTCTTCTTCGCTTTGTGCTAGTTACCAAATTACCATCATAATTACTACTAATTATTTAATACTCTATTTAAAAGTTAAATTGTTTTTTTCAAACAAAAAAAAAAAGTTAAATTGTACATCACCATAATTAAGATAATTTTATTTTGAGATAACAATTATAATCATCACATTGTATGAAAAACACATAAAAATTAAAAATTAAAAAAAAAATCTTAAGGGAGGTTAATTACCCCGGTACAGTGGTTAAAAAAAATAAAAAAATCTAGAGAGAGGGGTTTGTGACCCGGGGATTGGAGGTTGAGGGTTGGCCTATTTAATTATTTTTATTAATTATGATATAAATTTATGTTTGTATTTTCATGAATTTAAATTATAATATAAATTTGTGTTTTTATTAAATTATTGATAAAATTATTATCAACGTTATAGAACTGGAACGGATATTTGAATTGTCCAAGTTGCCGGGTCACCGGGTTATCGGTTTAACCAGTGGGTCAATTTGGTCAATGTCTAATCAATTTAAATATTTTAAATAATTTAATTTCATTAATTAGAAATATTACAATTAAAAAAAATTAATACAACAAATAAGAGAGAGAGAGAGAGAGAGAGAGAGGGCACAGGTGAGAACTAGCGTTGGCTTCTAGATGTTCTCTCTTCTCTCGTGGTTTCTGTTTCTAAAGCTTATGTTGTTATGAATATTGAATAACATAGCTTCAGTAAGTCTCAGTTAGAATAAAAATGACGTTGGCAAGGACACAAATTAAGTCCCATAAAAAACGACACAAAGTCCCATAAGAAATGACGTTTGCAATGACACAAAGTCCCATAAAAAATGACGTTTGCAAGGACAAGTCCCACAAAAAATGACACAAAGTCCCATAAAAAAATGATGTCTGCGGGGTTAATTATTTATTTTCAAAAATAACTATGATTTTTTTATTTTCAAAAAATGACACCAATGCAGAGGGAAGTGGAGACCTCTTAATACCCAACAGTGTGTTGATCTGAGAAGCACATCAACATACCCAACAGTGTGTTGATCTGAACAGCACATCAACTCCGGAGGGGTGACCGTTTCCAAGATGATGAAAAACTCCGGAGTAGAGTGTTTGTAGGACTTTGTTTTCGGCTTTTTGTCTCAGATGCTTATTATAGGAACAATGGAAGACAGGAGCTTGCATCAATGCAGCCTTAAATGTCCAGAGAAGATGTTCACTTTGATTCCGACTTCTCGCTTCATTTAGGGTTTGATAGCGTGCAAGTGATCACCGCCCGACAGCGAGGGAAGAGGATGCAGGGTTTCTTCTCTTTGTTTTTCTTGTGGATTGCTATCTGCTCTCTTTCTGTTCTTGCATTTTTCCTTTAATTTCCAGTGATTGAAACTGAAAAAGTTGTGATTTTTTTCTTAGTTTTAGATTCAATGGCATGTTAGGATGTCGGTAGGATTTGCGACCCAATTTATACAGTTTTCCAAGTTAGTTTTATTAGCTCTTGATAATTCATTCTCTTCCTTCTTCTTCTTCTTCTTCTTTCTGTTTTACTTTTATTGCAACCGAGAAACTCTGAAAAACTTCAGAGTTTTAGATTCAATGCCATGTTAGCTACTAGAATTAATTAGGGCAGGATTTGCGACTGGATTTGTTATATATATATATATATAGGAAACACCTTTCTCTTTTCATCTATGATTTTGTTGCAACAACAAGTTGTTAGTCCCATGTTCGGTCATATATTAACACATGTTAGGTTTACACAAATTTTTATATGTGATGAATTACATATAAGTGACAATGATAAGTGTGTAGCTATCTTTTGTCAAGCATATGCTCTCATTGTTTTAGTAAAAGCTTTTGAACTTGGATGCTAATTTTTTGGTATTCTTTCCACTGAGCAAGTTTTTTTATATAGATAATGTGATACAACTACATAAATATAAGTATTGAAATGGTTGTTTTCTTCTCAGATAAAAGTTGAAATCATCCTTCTTTTGAGCAAAAACCGAAAATGCTGGTAAAGAAGAAGAAGAAAAAATCAGATGAGCAATTTTCTATGAAAATGACATTTTAACATACAAGAATAAGTTCCTGATGAGAGCCAGTATCCACGCTTGCGTGATTACGAAGAGAGAGACCTAGTACCCACGCCTGTGTGGTTTCGAAGAAAGAAATTAGAAAGATTATTTGAAAGGGTTTAGCTTTTCATAAGGGCAAGAAAATCGTTTGAAAAAGGGTTTTGAAAAAGGGCAAGAAAATCGTGTGTAAGAGTTTAGGGGTTGGGGTTTAGGGTATAACCCCGCAGACGTGGCAGACGTGGTTAACTAACCACACTTGCGGGGTTAAAAAAAGTAATCAAAAACCCAAGAACACCCACAATTATTTCAAAGGGGGTGGGTAACATAATCCCGCACGTGTGGTTTAAAATTTGTTATTAGAAAATGTTTATGACGATGAAAAAAAATTCTTTATTATTTTTAGTGGAAAACATATTTTTTTAATGGTCTTGATTATTTATATTTTTGTAAATCAATTTAATTGTGAGGTATTAAATTATTCATAAAATTAGTACCAATATTACTGGACCGGACATTGAACCGGTCAAGGTGCTGGGTCATCGGATTATCGGTTCAACCATTGGGTAAATAAGGTCAATATCTGGTCAATTTAAATATTTTAAATAATTTAATTTAACATAATCACTTGGAAAATTATTTTATAATTACAACAAAAAAAATTAATACTACAAATAAGGTATACAAGCAAAATATATAAATTTTAATTTTCAATACAATATATCTTTTAATACAAACTGGCAGCTCCATAATTAATTTAATGCAATTATGATCTAGCACTATTATTTGACAAGGTTTAGGTTTAAAAGGTGTAAAGTTGTGGTCATTAATTTAAATGTCGGGTTGTTTTAAGTTAAGTTATTCAAACTTTACTTGAACAAGTTTCTGATCTCTATAAAAGATGGATATATTCTAAGAAATCAGAGAATGAGTGCATTTTTTTTTTTTTAGTTTGCACTACTTTGTAGGTGTGATTGTCTTGTTTGTCTAAGTGTGATATCTTAGAACTTCTAGGTGTGATTGCCCAAAAATCCTAGGTGCTATTACCGGGTAAAGGAGCACCAATTTTCAATTTGTATCAAAATGAGCATCAAATTTTAATTTCATTTCTTCGGCAGGATAATTAGGGATTTCCAATGGATTTTTGGTGATGTGGACATCAGAAAACTTTCGTGGATGCCCTGGGTCCACATCACCAGGGCTACAGTATTCTAGAGAGAAAGGAAACAAAAAGGATGATAGGAGAGAAGCTGACGTGTACGTCCTACATGGACCAAAAAAAGCCAAATTGGTTAAGAGGCTGAGTTGGTGAGTCAGTGACGTGGACCCAGAGCATCCACGCAAGCTTTCCGGCATCCACATCACCAAAAATCCACCAAAAATCTCTAATTACCCAGCTGGAGAAATGAAATTAAAATTTAGTGCTCATTTTGATACAAATTGAAAGTTAGTGTTCAAACTGATATAAGACCAAACTTAGGTACTCACTGAAAAAATTTACCTTGCTATTACCAATGCCATCTTGCATCACAATTTAATCTTTTAGTCGGTTACACCATCATAATTGGATTTTCTGACGTTATGGAACTCTTGTTGATCAAAGTTTATTATTGGCCGATGTTTCTTGAAGCGTATGAGAAAAAGTGTATGTTTAATATTTTCATTTGATGCTGCCTTCTTCAACTTTAGTAGTAATACCTACTAAAGTCTTTGTGAGTTCAGAATTTCCGTTTTACGCCAATTGTAATAGGTTTTCACGTCTTTAAGGTACTAGGCTTTCTTCCTGCCGTAAGATAGTGCACTTGTATGCCAAAAAAATCTTAATTAAACATGGTTGATCTTACAGGATATCTGTGACATTTGTTGACAAGGATGGTGAGGAAAAGCTTATCAAGGTCCCAATTGGAATGTCAATGTTAGAAGCTGCTCATGAAAACGACATTGAACTTGAAGGTGAGTATTTCTTCACGTTGCATAGATGATAGTCTCAATTATTTATTCTACTTTATCTTTGTTTTGATGAAAATTACTATTCTGGACTCTAGTTTCTATTCATCTACACAGTGAGAAACCATGATGCATGGTTTTTCTAATGATATGAAATCCCTAGACTCCCTATAAATTCCTGTTTCTATGTTCACACCTAGTGCCTGATGAAATAAGTCAGGACATACATGAATACACAAAATTTTGCTGCGTGCTAAAAGCAGTTTGCTTCCAACAAATATATGCCTTCTTACAAATATATGCACTCCCTTAACAAGGGAATATTTTGATTCAGCTCGCACAGTGGTTATAAGAGGGAGGAATTATGTGTCTCTCCAATTTCCTACAACTTGCAAAGTAAAACCAAATTGCACCCACATTTAATTTTAGCTATTGATGGATGTATATATGTATCATTTTTTCACATGCAACTTTTAGGGTTTTTGTTTGCTTTTTCAAGTTCTAGTTGGACATGGATAAAGGGATAAAGTATCCTAGTGTTGGAGACTATCAGTCATTCATTATCACACGCAATTCTCTAGGCATTGTCTTCATTTTTTAAATTAATGCGGGTCATGGAATAGAGGTATCAAGTAGCAAAGTGTAGATTGGAGAGTATCTAACATTTAAGTTCAAGTGCGTTCTACTCTGTGTGTGTGCATGTGGGTGTGGGCGTGGGCATTACAAGCACAAGTTTCATGTTTAAAATAACAAATATCAAATTGTTTTGCTAATACACTAAGTATATAGCATGTTTTAATATGGTTTATGGAGAAACATAGAAATATTTCTAAAAATAACATCAATACCTAATACAAAATAAGAAAAAATAATGACTTCATAAACCAAGAGTTTCACACAAATTCATGAAGAGAAAGCTATTCGGACAGGAAAAGATTGGCAGATCATTTCGCCCAGCGCACATGACAAAAGAGGTGATAAACACTGAAGGCAATGATTCTCTAGCAGAAATCCACCTATGCAATTCTCTCCATATGGGTCACCAGCCAGGACATGTAACTCTCGGAAGGACTTTAGGCATGTTTGGTTTTCAATAACCCTCAAAAGTGATGGGATTGAAGTAAGCCATAGTTAAGGTGGAATCTGCAATTCATGATGTTTGGTTGGTTGAGGAAAAGGCCTCGAAGCCAATCACTTTTAACGCTTAGTTGTAGGAAGTAATACAACTGTGTATCCATCAAAGTTGTCGTTTCTTCGGAAGTTAAAACAACAAAATGGAGGGGTTTAGAAGTTAAAGTTCCCTCCACAAATTCGATCCTCAACAACAGTCAACCAATCGTCTAGAGTTACTTAGAAGTGGCCAATCCCAACTTCCATATCCACTACCAGGAACCAAACACACCTTTCACAGAAGGTAGATAATATGAAGCTCATAGGGGTCACAGCCAAGTTGTGTATTTACATCCTCTAAGTAAACCAACAATCAAAACAAGACCTCTTGGAAATTCTAAACGAAACTAATATTGCTACCGGGTCTTTAAATCAAGGACACCCAATAACAATACCAAGAAAAAACTGCAAGTATTTTTTATCATACATTACAACCAAAGGTAGTCTCCAGCATTAGCAGCTTGATGATAAATACTAGCAAGTAGCAACATAGAGTAAATCCAAACCCATGGACTATTCTCCTACATAAATTTTCATATTGAAAAGACACCAAATCAATCTTCCACAAATAAAAGGGGCATCCTTGAAAACCAATACCATAAAAGAAAGGAAAAAAAGCTTTACTTGGCATATGAAATCAGGCACATCCCTTCACCAAACCAATAACCAAATAAAAAAACAAGCAGGCAAAACCCTAGATGCGCACTAGAAAAATGGATTTTTAGCCAAAAATTCAAGATATACAAATAAAATCCCTAATCATACCGAATTGAATGCAAAGAATCGAAAGAGGATTAGAACAAGGCAATACCTGAGTGGCTTTGGTGGTCGATACAAAACCCTAACCCTAGAAACGCGCGCCCGAGAGGGCCTCCTGCGAGAAGCTCCAACGGTGAGTGCAAGACTTGAAGCGATGTGCTTCGAATTCAGAAGATTGAATTATACTGGAAAAGAAAAGGAGTTCATAACTACATTAATCAGAAAAAGACGACAAAGGCGAAGAAAAAAAAAAAAACCAAAGTCACTAATACCACATATATATATATATAACCAAATATTATTAAATAAGTTTGTTTTCCCCTAAAGCATCTTATTTTATTGTATTCTTCTAAAATTTATTGTGTTGGTACCATATATTCCAAATATATGAAATTATTTTAAAATTTGTTTAAATTAATTTTTTTTAATTATGAAGTATGAATAACCTATTGATGGATAACTTCCAAGTGAAATAAAATTGTAACTTCGAAAAAAAATTAAAAATTAAGAATAATTTATACTAACAATTAGAATAATATCAACCATTAAATATTTATAATATAGTATATTATATTAAATTATCCTATTGTTAAACTTTTAAAAATACAAAGAGGTACTTGATAATTTAAAATATTTTATTTATCAAATTATAAAATATATCATATCTCATATTAGATTAATATTTTTAAAACAACTTTTTTTTTAAAAAAAGGTGAAAATTGTTAAAAACACCCTCAAAATTTGCAATATGCACAGATTCTCCCCCTAAATTTGACTATCCATAAAACCCCTTCCTTTTTAATACAATTATTTTTTAAACCCCCCAAGCATCTAACAGTGATTGATAGAGTTAATTTGGAATTTTTTGGACGAAATTGTCCCTTGCGTGGGAAGTTGTGGCAAGTGTGACAGGGTTTGACTATAATGCCCTTGGGTACAATGAATTTCTATTTAAAACATGAGGCTTTTATTTAAAATATCAATGTTTCTGTTTAAAAAATGAGTTTCCTGTTTAAAAAAAATGAGTTTTCTATTTAAAAAAAATGAGTTTTTTGTTTAAAAAAATGAGTTTTCTGTTTAAGAAATGAGGTCTCTGTTTAAGAAATGAGGTTCTGTTTTAAAAAATGAGGTCTCTATTTAAGTAATGAGTTTTTTGAGGGTGTATTTATCACCCCAAAATCTCAGGCTGGGCCAGTGAGGCAAAGCATGCGGCCCACAATCACAGTCACGTTGCATCTCGTCCGTTCAGTTTCAATCAGAAAAGTTCCTATTCTTTCAGAATCTTAAGATTCACGCTCGAATTTCGAACCCTAGAATTTTGATCTTCATCTTGATCTCAATCTCGATCATGCCGGAGAAAAAGGTGCAACCTTTCAATGCCTTCGCTCGACGAAGAGGAGCATGCAGTTTTCCCCGAGGTCGACGACGAAGAAGATGAAAGCGATGAGGTCGACGACAGCGAAGACGATGAAGACGAAGACGGAGAGATCGAACCCTCGTCGGCGCCGCTTCCTCCCTTCGTTACCGTCACCGACTTAGGCACCATGGATCCAAACCCCGGAATGATCCCTAACCCTAACCCTATTGCTATCCATGTTACGGTCTCTGCAGCCGAGAATGGTTCGGTTCAAGTTCAGCCTGTCTTATCCGACGTCACCACCGAAGGCCTCACCACTCCGACCGCCGAGGAACGCCACCTCGTCCCCTGTCAGATAGGAAGCAGCTATGATGACTCGAGGCGGCTTTTTCAGCGGCTCTGGACAGACGAGGATGAACTGGTGATCCTCAAAGGGTTTCTCGAATTCATCTCTCAGCGCGACACAATTGAAGCTTCCCATCAGCATGATACTGGTCCGTTCTACGAGAAAATCAAGACCCAACTCCAGCTTGAATTCACTAAGAATCTGTTGATCGAGAAGCTTCGGCGGATGAAGAAGAAGTTCCGCAACGTCGTCAATCGGATTGCCAACGCCGGCAAAGATTTCTCCTTTAAGACCCCACACGAGCAGGCCACCTTTGAGATCGCTTGCCAGATCTGGAGCTCAGAGCTTAAGCGTTTGCGCGAGATCAGCGACGATGAGATACTCAATGTCCCTACTCAATGAGGTTTCTGTTTAAAAAAATAAGGTCTCTGTTTAAAAAATGAGGTCTCTGTTTAAAAAATGAGCTCTCTGTTTAAGAAATGAGTTCTCTATTTAAGAAATGAGTACATGCATTACTCTTCATGGTAACCTAAATTCTTTTGTTTGTAGTTATAAGTTTGTTTGTAGTTATAATGTAATCATGCTAACCTAAATTTTTCCCACAAACTTATTAAATTTTTAATGTAAATATCGTTATCTCCATATAATAAAGAACGACCGTCTTTATGCTTGTTTGTCTTTGTTTAACTATCGATGTTTCTGTTTAATATATTACGTTTACATTTAAAAAAGTGCTTAATTATCGTTGTTTCTATTTAAATATGTACAAGTGGCTAAGATTAATTGGTTTTTATATTCAGGATTAATTTGTCACGTAAATATTGGTTTTTCTGTTTAAAAAATGAGTTTTCTGTTTAAAAAAATGAGGTTTCTGTTTAAAAAATGAGTTTTTTGTTTAAGAAATGAGTTTTTTTGTTTAAGAAATGAGGTTTCTGTTTAAAAAATATGAGCTCTCTGTCTAAGAAATGAACTCTCTGTTTAAAAAATGAGATCTCTGTTTAAGATATGAGTACATGGAAAAAGGAATGCAAAAAAGAATGAAAAAATGTATGCAAAAAGGTTTAAGGGCAATGATGAAATTTCATAATGCAGAGGGCAAAAAGGAAGTGAAACAATAAAGGAAGGCTGTCTGAGGTATGCACAACTCACAGGGGCTGTTTGGGAAGTTTTGAAATTCTCGAGGGGTAAACAGTAATTTCCCCTTTAAATAGGTATCATACATAAAATTTCAAAAATAAACCTTGTGGTTGTCGGGTTTTTGCAAAAAAGGGACAAAAGAAAAAAAATTTTGATTTACTACCTTGTGGTTTCTTTGTGTGGCAATAAAAAGAAAAACCGTAACGACCATTAGTTGTTGCTTAGGTGGCAAGGGTAAAGTTGACATTTGACATAAAAAAAAAATCATATCTTCCTATGAGCCTTGTAACAAGGCTGGTTACCTTGATTTCCATCCATCATTCAGACAGAAAAACGTTCTCCTTCGGACTAGGGGTTTTCAAGCACCTCAATTGCTAGGTTTTTTTGGATCATTAGGGGGTTGCGATTCCACGGTGCCTTCTCCATTGCCCTTATTTATTTACCCTTCATTTCTCTTCCACCTTTGTTTGTTTCTTGTGTTGAAACCTAGCCTCAGATTATTTTCAAAGTAAAGATCCAACATCAAGAGGGAAACATAGCATGAAGAGGGGAACTATGGTATAGAGTTATTTGATTTTCTCTACAGGTACTATTGTGTTATTAATCATAGCATGTTGGTGGAATAAGGTGGCAGGTGATTACAACAAATTTTGAAAATTATTATGCAATTTTTAAAAACCACCAGCAAAACCAACTCAAAGGATTGAGATCCCTACCTGACGAGTGATAGCCACCTCCAGAGGATGTTGGAAAGCTTTGACGATATCACCAGTAATCAAATGTTCCAAAAAAAACCCTAGTTTTACTCTCAAGAAAGAATAACCTTTTTTTTATCTGAACAAGGGTGGCAATCGAGGATGTTTAATTAGCACATTAATCATTCAAATTAATTAGCATAATACATTAAAACCCCAACTCATAGGAAGATATAATTTTTTATGTCAAATGTCAACTTTGCCCTTGCCACGTAAGCAACAACTAACCGTCGTTACGATTTTTCCCCTTTTTGCCACACAGAGAAACCACAAGGTAGTAAATCAAAAAAAAATTTCTTTTGTCCCTCTTTTGCAAAACCCGACAACCACAAGGTTTATTTTTGAAATTTTCCCTTATAAAAATTAATAATAATAAATATCCTATCTTATCTTCATTCAAATATTAGAGATTTTGTCTATAATTCATCTCATAATGAATTTAGGTCTTTTATTTATTTCCAATTTATGTTTTCATTTATAAGTCAATTTTTTATATTAATATTTTTTAAATAACTTTTTAAAAATATAAATGTAAGGTAATTCTTCTTATGATAAATTAAAGTTGTTTATTTATCAAATTATAAAATTGATAATGATAAATATTATATTTTATCTTATTTTTAATATTACAATTTATAAATAAGAAGCTCAAGTTTCATTAATAAATCAATTATTAAATATATATTATTTGTTAATTGTGTGATTTCTTTGATTAAGTAGATTCAAGGTCCAATGGATTGGTAATGCTTAAAAATGAAGGAAGAAAAAGCGTGTCTTAAATTATTGTTTTGTTTTTCAACTTTATTTATGCTAATTTTCTGTTAGTTTAGCTCTAAAAAAAATTGAAGATTATCATTTAAATTAAATGAAGATAACATAATTTATTTATATCATTTCTTATTAATATTACTACACATCATTTATATTGATATCAATAGTTTCATTGAGTATATCATTAATTGTTTTAATATAAATAGATTGTAAATTTATTTTATTAATTTGGTTTATTTGTACTATGGGGTTGCACAAGTTTGTTTATATTTAGTTTTTTAATTAGGAAACCATGATCACTGGACTATTCTATAAATTAATTTAAATTATAAAATAAAATTGTACCACAATCCCGATTAAAGAAGAAAATTAATTCATTTAGGGAAATAAAATAAAATAACTTAAAAACGGGCAAATGCTTATATATATATATATATATATATGCTCCAAATGGCATTGAAGTGCTTTAAGAGCTTTTAAGGGGATAAACTTTATATAATGCATGTATGTATATATAACGATTCTCACCATATATACATGAAATTCTCAGATACTTACACTTTATATGTAACTGACAATGTCGACAACCAACTCAGACAACGGAATAGTCATAGGAGCCGAGATAATAGTTGTTGGAGTCATCTTCTTCTTCATGTTATTAGCCTTCGCTATACTTTCTTTATTTCTACAGTATCAACAGACACCATCTCCACCGCAGCAGCCACTCCAGTGATGCTATACCAGCCACCACCTTGGAACTTAGAACCAACACAAGACTTGAAGAAACCATCATCCAATCCATCCCCTGTGGTTAGTTTTAAGTCATCAGAGATAGTAGAATGTGCCGTTTGTTTGTCGGAGATTGGCGATGGCGAGAAGGCCAGGTTACTCTCGTTGTGTAAGTATGGGTTTCACTTGGTTTGCATTGACGTGTGGCTGCGCTCGCACTCCACATGTCCTCTTTGCCGCTGCGTCGTCACTGGGGAGTTCACCGGAAGAACAATGTCCTGTGATAACCAGAGATCACAAAAGGGTTGATGAGATTCTTCAGATTTAAGTCAATTTATGTTTGCATCTAATAGAATCCCGACGTACTTACCAAGCAAATGCGTTCCATAACAAAAAGTAATGGTATGTCCCCTGCTTGAACCCCAACAAACAAGCCTGAAATGAGAAAAGTCTCGACATTGGCGTTCATGCTTGCTGAGAAGGAATTTCTGCATGACAACGCATAACATAGATATTATTAGTAACAACGTTTATTACACACCAAACTTAAAAACTACACATAAATGAATAATATTACACAACAAGTACTATTACTACAAGAAATACTTGAAGCTAATTTAATATACATAAAAGCGTTTAATTACACAGAAGCATGCAAATTAAAGGTAACCAGCACTCGATTCGGCAAAGCATTTTTTACGAGTCAGGTGTCACGAACTTCACCCCCACCACTCACATATGTCACATATTGCTGTTTGTTTTCCATGAACTTAATACGGCGAATTGAAGCATATGTCCTTCTCTTTTGTATTGCGCCACAACACAAAAAATTTCCATTGATTATGAACACTTGCATGGAATTTTAAAAAGCCACAAAGGTTATTGGTTGTTACTTACTTTAAAAGATGAGAAGATGAAGAACCTTAGAAAGTTTTCCCCATAGCCTCTACAAGATGGAGAATAAAAAATATTACAATGATGAACCTAAGAAAAATCTTTTTCGGGCCTCAAGAAGGTGTAGAATAACAATGATGGCAATGAAGAATCGAAGGAGAATAAAAAAATGGAAAGCTTCATCAACAAGACGAAGAAGAACAAGAAGCAACAAGATGAAGATAAAGATAAAAATATTTAAAAAGTTATGTACATTTACTTTTAGCTTTTCTCCAAAAGTTGATGTGACATGGAGGGAAAAATCCCTCCAATGTTTACTTTTGAGACAAGGGCAAGTTTGACATTTCACAGCCACAGTTTTGACGGTAAGGACTGAAAAGGAATAAAAACAGTAAAAGAGGGACTTTTTTGAAAATAGAAAAGTCAGAGGGACTGATCAGAAAGACTGAAACTTTTCAGTGACTAAAAAGTAATTTTCCAAAAACTCTCTCTCACACTGTCCATCAGGCTCACTCTCTTTTTCCTCAACGCTTCCATCCATCGCACCACATCACCGGAACCTCCCCCAAGGTATGAATCCACATCCTTCGTTAACATCTCCATTTGCTAGGGCATTTCAATCCGGCGAGAGTTGTGGTCCGGGAAAGTGAAGATGGAGATGAGGAGGGCAATAGTGGTGGTGGTTGAGGGGTGAAAAGAGTGGAGGAGAGTGATGAGTGGGAGAGTGATGAGTAAAAGAGTGATGAGCGATAGTTTAGCTAGAACTTCGCCAAAAGGTCGCTGAGAAGGATCGCTCCATTGCTGAGCTCCAGGAAGGCTCTCGTATCTCGAGCACGTTTTTCAGGATGCCGATGCTCGGCTCCATTCCGTTCTTGAGGAGAATGTGTGATGCTTATTTGATTTCTTTGAGTTTTTTTCGTTGATTGATATTCTGATTTTTGCCCTTATTTTTGGGGTTTTGAAGATTAAGCTAGCTGTCCAAGGAGCAAGATTCACTTGCTCTGACTTTGAAGAAATTGGCCAGAGATTTGGTGAAGGTACTACTCTGATATGTTATTTATTTTGAGTTTTGATGCTTAATCTCTAGTTCGAATGTTTATACTGATGATTTTGGGGGAGGAAGTGGTTGAATATCATTCTATTTCATCGTCAATCTTGCCATTGTTGTATGAATCAGATTATATGTTTGGACTTCAATATTTTTGGGTAATTTAGTGTCTTGTGGTATGCCAATGCATGAATGGAGTCTGTTTCTTTCCATCTCTTTTCTTCATATTGATAGTTAGAATAGTGTGCCCATAAGCATCAATTATTGAATTCTTACATAGGCCTACCAATCAAACCATAATCATTATTGCCATCCAATCAGTTCTTACATAGGCCTGCCAATTAAACCGTAATCATTATTTCCATCCAATCAGTTGTTTAAGGTGTAATCAAGGCAAGTTCTATGTAGTTGTCAATTCTCAACCCATCAAGACATTACGTGCCACCAATGCATTGCAAGGTGGCATTACATTTTGTCTATCACATATTAGATTTCATCTGATAATCATGCAGCTAATTTAACTTGCTTGATTCTAGATCTGTCCTAATATGAAAATATTGTTAGTGCTTACTCGGCTAAAGTCTTCATGAGTGTCAAGCAGTTCCTTGCTTACAAATGCTCTTGTTGTACTTTTTTACATGTTAGGCTTAAGCTCTTTTGGTGTGCTTGGCTGGTTGTAGTTGGTTATCCAAATTTCTAAATATGGTTGGTGGTAAAAAAAATTGGTGTTTGTCTATTTGCATTCCACCGTAGTAAGGTCTTTGTAAATGCCAAATGCCCTTTGAAAACCTGATTTAGAGTCATGGTTTATATTGATTTCATTTTCCATCCCTCCAAGTCATCCCATTCAAACAGAAAATCTCTTTAAGTCTGGATTGGGAAATATCCCCAACCAAACATAAAACTATTGGACCAATTTTCAAATCCGCATAACCCTTATTATTTGTAAGTCAAAATTTGGAAAACTTCCAATTACTGCTAACCAATATCAGTGCATAATTGTCAGAGTTGCAACACCGTAAAGAGATCATCTTAGCCAAAAGATTCTATTCCATTAAATGACATCAACATAAGTTTACTTGAGATTGTCTGAAAGTCTCTTTTCAGTCTCAACCCAACAATGTTAGATAGGATTGACCGGCAAAGTGTCATAAGGGGGCAGTTCTTTAATATGATAAATACTCATCTTGTCCCATTTCAGTGTTATTATCTTACTCAACCCTTCATTGAATGTGTTAGATTCATTGATCATCAACCTCAGAACAAGAAAGTGTAAAAAAAATCTTGAACTTTATTGTTCTGAATTGTTGTTCATGTTCACGTTATTTGTCGCTAATAATTGTTCCTTTTTCTCTTTGAACACGTAATAATTACTCTGTGAATTGTGATCCATTATATTGATTAATTTTTACTTCCATGTTATCACAAGAACAATAGATCACAGTCCTGTCCTTTCTGCCGTTATAGCCTGAAGAGGTAAACTCGGCCGATCTATGGGTTTACACTGATAGCAAAGATATGACTACTGTGACTAGAGAAAACTTGAGGCGGCTCTTCATAAACTACCCGTTGCCATCCCTGGCAATGTCTTTGACGCCTATGATTCTCATGTCAAATGAGAATACTTCTTATAAATAATAATAAGTACGCAATTCCTTCTGCCAGTTACTGTCAGTCGAATTAACGCAATAGATTTTATGAAGAGTTGTTCCCATTCTACAGTTTTAAACCAGATCCTGAGCTTTCAAGGAAACTGGGGATATTGGTAACTAATGTCCAGGTCTATTGTTAACGTCTGTACGACTTAAGCTTCTGTATGTAAATCAACAGAACATTGTTTTCTGTCTGGTTACTGATGTCGTGTTCTGCATTTTAATTTCAACATAATTGAAAGAATTAATTTTTGGCTCTTTCATTATTATTTTCTGTCTGGTTCTGCATTTCTTACTATTTTCCCTTTTTCACATGGCAGATGCTTGAGAGATAACTAACAGATTATCTTTGATAATCCAGGTAAGAAGATTATAATGTGCATGAATTATATTTAATGACTCTTGTTTCATTCTTCATCCTCTGATGATTTATTTTCTTTATGATAAACATGGATATGCCAATTCTATATGTGTATATATATATATTCACACGCACACGCGCAACACAAATGGATTAGTTTATGCATAAATTAGGCATAATCCAATAAAATTATTAACTTCAACATTGTATATATATACACATGTGAAGATTGCAACCAAAGTGAATAAAATAGTGATACATCAAAGGAAAGGAAGAACATTTAAAATAATTGGTAATGATATCCCCATTCTTTTTATGTTTAAACAAGATACCGCACTAATAAACTCCCACAAAGCATGGCCAACCTTTTGAATTCACCCTTAAGAATCGATTTATAACTTATAGCAAATCTGAACATCAAACTAGTGAATATGGGCACATTCAAATGATAGAACATTTCTACCATTTGTTATTTGATTTCACAGCATGATAAACAGAATAGGATCAAACAAAAAATTTATCATAGGGGCAAAATTACAATTAGTTCCATGATTCATCGGTAAATATAACATAATTGTGAATGAGGAATTATAACATCAAGAATAAGACCATGAATTAAGATTTCAAGAATACCTGATAATAATATAAATAACAGACAAGATCAACCAAGCTGAAATGCTAGCAAGAAATCAATTGTACCCAGTCAAAACAAACTCAGCTTCCTAAATCACTGGACACCATGTTCGCATAAACAAAATTATCAACAGACTTATAAAAAAAATGTTTGCAAGGTTAATGAATCAGCATCCATCCATGTAGTATATATCAATCCATACTTAGGGATTGATTAACAATACAATCTCTCCAAAATAGGACAAGTATGATGAAGTGAAGTGGAACTTTATCATCTCTTAAGTAAAAAGATCAACATTATTAAGAAATAATAGGAAGCCTATAGGGTAGCAAGGCAAAAGCAAAAAGTATCTGTTGGTTTTTTTAGTCTAACTATCATAGTCAAATTATTCATACAGTAAATACAAGGATTCAAGGCGAAACTGTTAACTGTCCAGTCAGGTTTTAGTTATTATATGGTACATTAGTTTTCACCAGTTGAACACTCGAGCCAAATAAAATCCTACTAATCAAGGGGGAGTGGATAAGCAGGAAAAATTGAACACCTAGAAATCAGAAGAATGTAGCCCAGAGCTATGTTTCTTATCTGCTTGTTTAGATTTACTGGATGACTCCACTCTTCAATCACCTTCAAGGGAATCAGGAGCCTTTGGTGGAAAGGTTAAGCAGCTGAATTAAGTTTTTCTCGATTTTGCTCTTCATGGAATGGTGTCTTTAAAAAGAGCTGATACATGCTGTCTGCCATTTTTAAGGTAGTTTTGTTGAGCTGGAAAGTATGATCATCCTGGAAATTCCATCATTGGATCTGATCTTCATAAAACCTATGAGATAAAATTATTCCTTTATTAATAAGATTCAAATCAAAATCAGTTCCTGCTTTACCTTATATATACATGAAGATGTAGAATTTTCAGTTCTGCATGTTCAATTGGAATCTGACCTCTTCCAATACAGATTCAGTTTCTGCTTCTGCTGAACTGATTTTTCCAGTTTCAGTGTCTGCTTTACTTTCAGCATCACATCCTTCAGTTGGGATATTGGAATCTTTTAATCTATTGATGAAACACAGTGAAAATAAAGAAGAGACAGCATATTGGAATCTTTCATGTACAATTTATGTGAGGATATAGTTTGAACCACCCTATTCGTGTGAATCTGAATCCTCAGTCATGACTGTTTCTTCACTGATTTCACTGTTTTGATCTCTGTCATTGCTTTTGGTTGCTGCTTCCTCAAAGTTCTCCTCATTGTCTTCACTGTCTTCATCAACTATCTTTATTCAACATTTACAGAATCTGTGGCATCATTTCCTTCTTTCTCAGCATTTGCCAAGGTACTCAACTACTATACCAGAATCACATGTTCAATACAAAATTTCTTCATCCTTTGGTATGATCTCATCTTTATTATCATCCAAACTAATATTTTCTGTTTCTGCTTCACTCTGATTTAAACGCATTCCTTATTTCTTAGTTCTTTCTTCCTCAAAAAACTCAACTTACAACTTCTTTTCTGAGTTTGGCCTTGACCTGATATTGCAGTATTTGCTTGCCATCATCAGATGATGTTTCTTTTCCAAGATTTCATTCTCTTCACTGATTTTGATTAATAAGGTTCTAGTTAAATCAAAATCAGTGATCAAATAAGGCTGTGTGCATGGCCAACATGTTTACTTCCTGGCATTGGTTTAATTAATAAGATGTAAATTAAAACCAATAATATCCTGGCAAGCCTTACATGTGGAAATTGCATGCAAACCTTACATCTAAAACATTTTTGAATTTTGACTGAAGACCATTTGTGATATGAAACTACTAATTAACTTTTGGCAAGCCCTTCACAATGGGAATCTGTAGTGAAAGTGAAGTTCTTACACCATGGCATGGACCTACTGTAACTTTGAGCCTGGCCATTGCTAGGAATTGAGCCTGATTAAGGTTAGTTTCTAAGTGATACGTATACATAACACTTTTTTCTCATTTTATTCTTAAGAGGTGGCTACCACAGTTGCATATATTATATAATTTATTTCTTCATGGATATATTCAAACTCGATCAAAATCTAAATCTTAAAATGACAGCTAATACTCTGATGATCCTTGATCTACGAATTAAGCAATTTTAGGAAATGATTTGGTGCCTGTAAATTGTTTTGTGTTCACGTAGAAAGCCATGCATGATAAGATGTCATAAACAAAATCCAAAAAATTATATAATTTATACCTCTGCACATAAATTTTCAGTCATGTTTGGCTTGTTTTGTCTAAATGCATGTACACTGCCAAGAGACATATTTCTCTTGTAAAGGTCATGCCCATTAATTTAGATTGCCTTTTATCCTGTGTTGGAGCAGTTATTTATTTTAAAAATAAAAACATTCTAAGCTATTTGAATGTGTTTGGATTGGCTGGCAAAATATATATATATATATATATATGGTGCTTCTGGAAAAGTCTCAGTCAAAAGAAGAATTTTGTATTCTAGTAATCTTCTATCTTGGAGCTAATCATTCTCTTAAGAATTATACTTTTTGCTCATACGGCACTGGGCTAAAGTGAAATCATGTTACACTGAATGGTTTCTTTCTATTTCTTGGTCTTTGCTTAATTATAAATATATCTGACAGATTAGATATTACTTCTTAACCTCGGTCCTAAAAATAATTGAGCATTTGCTAACATTCTTGGCAGGAAAGGAAGATTTTATACTATTGCTGAAATACTTTTTACTTATTTTTTCCCAGGGTGATGAATTCTAAGTTTTCAGTTTTTGAATACTTTTGCCTCCAAGTTCTGATCTCCATAATATCCTCTAGATAGGGGGTTTTTTAAGTAAATCTATGAAAGAATAGGGGCCGTCAACATCTCTTTATTGACTCTTAAAAACTAACCTTGGATTACGAAGTGCTTGTGATAATGCAAAGAAATCAATAAATTCAGGTGGTTTAGAGTTCTCAATGCTGTGTAGTTAATACTCTCTGAAACAGTCTTTTTTTCACTGTTGTAACTCTTTGGGGTGAAAGCTGTTGAATTCTTGAGAGTGTATGATTGAAACTCATATGACCATGCATTGGATTCCTGTTTGTACTATTTTTTACTGTTCAGCATTGCATGGTTGTGAATAAATTGCATGGTTGCACTAATTCTTAATACTCTCTTTATTGATGTTTGTTCAAAAATTATTGGTGTATGTTTCGAACAGGCCGAAAGGTGAGCTTGTGTGTGTTCAAGTTGTATGTCCTGGACTTCATGTTCTTACTAATCCTAGACTGGATACTCCATGGCATAAGGTAATAATAAAATTGTTATTATCATATGTTTAGGAATATGTGTTTATAATAATGTTTGCAGGCACAAGTACTTGGTGAGAGTTTGAAGGAGGTTGAGGAGTAATGGAGATAAAGAAATTGCTGCAAAGGAGATGGTGGAGAAGTCGATGGGAAACAGAGTGAAGGCTGAGAAAGATAGGTTGCCAAACACTGGGTGTGACTGTGATTGGGAACACAGATTGAATTAAATCTTTGTTGAAACGGACACTGAAATGGTAATTATATATATATATATATATATTATTTTGGTGAAACTTGTTAATCATCCGCTAGTGATTTGATAGCTAATGAGACCTTCACTTATCTTGGCCGGCCATGGAAGGAGTATTCAAGGACAGTGTTCATGCAGTCTTATTTGGGGAGTGCCATTAGGCCTGAGGGATGGTTGGTGTAAGGGTCGGTGCCCTTACATGACCGTCCCTGCCTCTGCCCCTCCTCTGGCCTTGGTGGCGTGACGAGCGCTGCACTGTGGGTTGTTGGCGTGATCGAGAGGCCATGACAGTTGGCATGGCAAGGGGAGTATGCATTGGATACATTGTACTTCGGTGAGTACATGAACTTTGGTCCAGGATCAGGGTTGGGAAACAGAGTCAAGTGGTCCGGATATCATGCCATCACTGACTTGGCACAAGCTATAAACTTCACTGTTTCTCTGTTCATTGATGCCAACGTTTGGCTTCCTTCCACTGGGGTTAAATACACCGCTGGGCTGACATTTTAAATTATTATTTTTGTACCATCTTGTATTTCAATAGATCTACTTCCTTTCTAAATATATATATAGATATATATCTGATACAAATGGATAGAGCCTATGGACACAGCTTATGGATCATTTGAAAAAAGTGATTTGGGAAATTTTATTCTCTAATTCAGTGGAAGTTTGCAAACATTTATATAGCATACAAATTCTAAAATTACAAAAAACATCTTAAAAATAAATAAATAAATAAAATAAAATAAAATATTATAAAGTAAAATTGTTTAATTAATAACTTACATTGGCTGGAAAGTGATCCAATTCACCCGTAAATTGGATACCCAATTTAGTCGGCATAAATGATAGTTTTGAATTTTTGTTTTTAATAAATTTATGGATTATTCATTCTATTCAAATATATATATATATATATATATATATATATATATATATATAATCTTGAATGAATGTAATTCAACCGGTCAATTATGACTGCTTTGCATTCTTAGGATACTTGTCATCTTCAATCAAAGAATAAAATTTTCTAAATTTTTTTGAATTAATCAATGTATTTTTTGTGTGATATATTTATTATCACCAAAAAAAAAAATAGAGAGTATAAATATGCTTTGGATTGGATACGAAGATATTCTTCTCGCCCAAAAAATTAATAAAAATTGAAAATTTAATAATTACACAAATAATAGTGAATTAAATAATTTACACAAATAAATCCCATGATAATCATGATAGTAAGAGAAAGGTATAATCATCAAAATAGTCGCATGCTTTCTATATAGCTCTGTTACTCGGGAAATGCCTAAACTGGTCCTCTATTTTTTTGAAAATGCTCTTGACGAAAAAAAGCTCATGGGTCCTCTCATTTTTAAAATGTCCCACTTGGAGGGTGACCGTGGGCACATTTCTCAAAAGTAGAGGGACCAATGAAGCGATTTTTAACCAAGTGGCACATTTTTCAAAGTAGAGGGACTAGTCGGGAGCGTTCCCGAGTAGAGAGTCGAAAAGAGAGAGAAAAGTAGAGGGACCAACTAGGGTATTATACCTAAGAGAAATAACTTATCACATGCACACGCAGGCAAGCAAATAAATCCCATGAAAACCATCTTTGAATACTGTTGAGAACATACTCACAGCAGAAAGCACTAAGGCAAGCAAGAAATCATGGAAGAACATTCTGCTCTTCTGGTGGAAACCAGGGAAGACAAACAATGCTGATGATGACAGATCTCTGAAGACGAAGAAGAAGAACAGTTCAGCTGTCGGTTCCTTATCACATGCACACGCAGGCAAGGATAAAGTAGAATGCGGGGGCCAAGCGTTGGGAATTTTTTGGTTTACAAATGAATTCTATTATGAGCTTAATCTGATAAGCCAAATTAAAAAAACTGCAGTTAGGCAATGGTTTGTCTTTATCTTTCCTTTTTAGTTTTGTACTATATTGGTATAAGTTTGTTTTGTGTCTTGGTGAGAGTGCCAAGACCAAGTACATGTGAGAGTATTATGTATTAAATGTCCTGGTTGCTAAAATTAATTTAGCTTCTTCTTTAATTTTGTTGTTTAAACCTATTCTTCTTCTTCCTTTGAGCAGCATCCTAAGTAACAAGCTATTCTTATGTGTGCATGTTGTTGTAGATATGCATATCATGGTCCCAAGATTTTGACCATATCTCTCGTGACAACACACCACTCATCCCATTCTCCTCCAGTCAACTCCATCAGTAATTACTTTTATTAATTATAATATAATAATTTATTATTATTACCATATTTTTATGATTTTAAATATTGATTTTAAAATATAATTTTTAAATATATTAGTTAATTATTTTATTAATTATATTTAAGATGTTATTAGATAAATATATTTTAATAAAATATATAATGTAAATAATTAAAAAGATGAATGAAATGATTGTAAAAAAAAAAACTCATAATACAAAAAATTCAAATACATTTATTTCTTTAAAAAAAATTATTTATAAAATGATTGTAAAATATGCATCATAAATATGGATTATTTATGCATAGCGTAGACGCAATTTTTATTTGACTGGCAACTTAGTACTATGTTTTTGAAAAGTAAGATTATCATATTTTCTTATGTGATAATCTTATATTATCATTATTTTTTACTGAAATACCAAAACTAAAATGTGCCAAATATATCAAAAATTCTTAAGATTTTGATGTAAATATTAAAATTATTTAATAATAAATATTTGCTATTATTTTCTTTTAATAAAAAAGGTACATATTTAATTTTTATTAATATTAACAACTCAAACATAATTATTTAAATAAATATAAAATTTGTCCCCAACCTAATATTTGAAAATAATAATAATAATAATATCAAATGTATCTCCAAGACTGCAATCAAATATTTCAATGGAAAGGTTTTTTTATTTCAAATTTTTGAAAATATGATGTTTTCTGATTTTATTGGATTTAAAGGATCTAATGGTCAAATTTTGGAAATATTTTAATTTTAATTTAAAAAATTTTAATTTTAAATTATAGGTAAACTACATGTTTAGTCACTAAACTATTTGCGTTTTCTTAATCTGGTCACTGAACTAAAAATAATTTCAATTGCGCCACTAATGTTAGTATTTCCTTCTAATTAGGTCACTCGCCTCAACTCCGTTGCTTTGATGCTGGGCTGGTGCGCCACCTCACCAACACGTGTTGGGCTTTTTCTTGGGTTGCTAACGTTGTTTTAATGGCCTGGTTTGTCAAAAGAGCTAAACGGGTTTTGGATCTATTAGTCAAGAAAGTCTACGCCCGAATCCAAGGAGATGAAAGCATGCAACAACATGAGAGGCTCCACTACACTAACCTTATCATTATAATCAAGGAAAGGTATACTGGGGTCGGGGAGAAAAGAGTATCAAAGTATTGGCTTTAGGAACTAAAGACCAATTATATTTAAGATTTTATTAAATAAATATGTTTTAATGAAATATATAATGTAAATTGATAGACAAAATATGAGAGAAAGAATGAATTGTATGTGCATTAGACTGAAACTAACCCATATAAATACAAGAATGATGTATACAGGAGCATGTATACTTAATAGTATATACGTATAAGTATACAGTATATATACAAGTAATATTATTACTCTAACACACCCCCTCAAACTCACGGTGGGTCATAAAACCGATGAGTTTGTCAACTAGAAACTCGAAAACCCAGAGACGATGATGTGCCTTTAGTAAAAAGATCGCTAAGTCGCGTGTGAGGCAACATAAGGGAAGAAGAATACCGCCAGACAAGATAATGATGACGAACAAAGTGAAGAGCGACCTCAAGATGCTTCGTGACGTTCATGAAATCATGAGGGTTGGCGACGATTTTAATAGCACTCGTTATCACGGTGTATAGGGAGTAGGAGCGAAAATAGAAACACCAAAGTCCATCAAAATCTGTCGCAACCAGAGAACCTCCTTGGCAGTAGAGGACATAGCACCATACTCGACCCTCAGAGAATAGCAAGAGCAACAGTAGATTGTTTCTTGCTTTTCCAAGAGATAAGGGAATCTCCAAGAAAAATGCAGAAACCAGTAGTAGAACGTTGATCAGAGGCATCACCTGCCCAATCAGCATCACAATAGGCGCGCAACTCAAGAGAAGATGTGGCAGAGAAAAGTAAGGAGTGAGATATGATACCACGAAGATAACGAAGAACTCGTAAGAGGGCAGCGTAATGAGTGGAGAGAGGAGCACTCACAAACTGACTAAGAACACGAACAACATATGCAATATCAGGCCGAGTAATGGTCAGATAGACAAGAGCACCTACAAGTGCACGATAGCGAGTAGGATCAGGCAGAGGCTCACCATCTGAAGAAGAAAGTCGGTGATGCAGCTCAATAGGAGTAGAGGCAGTGTGGAAATCTGTGATATCAGCTCGTCGAATAATATCATATATGTACTTCTGTTGAGACACCAAGTAACCTCGACGAGAATAAGCAACCTCAAGACCTAAAAAATAACGAAGAGGGCCAAGATCTTTCATCTGAAACTCGGTGTGTAACTGTTGTTTCAATGAAAGAACAGTATCAACATCATCACCAGTGATAACCATATCGTCAACATAAAGAAGAAGAATAGTGATGCACGAGTAGTCTGCCGAGTGAAGAGGGCATAATCATGAGAGCTCTCAGTGAAATCAAGAGTGAGAACCACATTGCGAAATCGCTCAAACCAGGCACGAGGAGCCTGTTTGAGCCCATAGATAGCTCGGCGAAGATGACAGATATGCTGAGAAGGATGAGAGAAACCAGCAGGAGGAGTCATATAAACATCCTCAGAAAGATCTCCATGTAAGAAGGCATTGGTCACATCTAACTGATGAAGTGGCCAGTGGCGAGCAGCAGGAATAGCGAAAAGAAGACGAACAGTAGTCAACTTGGCCACAGGAGCAAATGTCTCCTCATAATCAATGTCATACTCCTGAGTAAAACCACGAGCAACAAGACGTGCTTTATGGCGCTCAATACTATCATCGGCCCTGGTCTTGACCCGATAGACCCACCGACAACTGATAGGAGTAACACCAGATGGAAGAGGAACAAGATCCCATGTATGCATGCGCTAAAGAGCATCAAGTTCCTCTGACATAGCCTGTTGCCACTTGGGATATTTTACAGCTTCACGATAAGACTGTGGCTCGGAATGCGAGTGAATAGTAGCAAGAAAGGCTTGGAAATCAGGGGAGTAGGTAGATGAGAGAGAAAGGGCATACCGAGCAAGAGGGCGGCGAGGACGGTCTGGATAACGACGAAGGACAGCAGGAGCATCTTCAAGAGAGGATGGGTCGGCGGAGAGAGGAGACAAATCACTAGAATGATCAATGCACCCAGAAGAAGGAGAAAGAGGAACATAGGAAGTATCTATGGAGACGTCTGGAAAAGGCACAGAATTGGTAGTGGTGGTGGAACTCGGGAAAACTATGGAGGGGAGAAGAGAGGATACAGTAGGAGAAGACTGAAGAAAGGAAAGATTTGGAAAGGATGAAGAGAAGTAAGGAGTATCTTCAAGAAAAGTGACATTATGGGAAATACGAAGACGGTGAGAATGGGGATCATAACAACGATAGCCCTTATGTTCAGAGCTATATCCAAGAAAAATGCACATGGTAGAACGGGGAGAAAGTTTGTGTCTCTCGACAGCGGGTAAAAGAACAAAACAAAAGCAACCGAACGTGCGAAGATGACCATAGGAAGGAGGAATGGAGTACAAATGCTCATAAGGTGTGATACCAGATAGAGCGGAAGTGTGAGTACGATTGATTAGATAGACGGATGTAAGAGTGGCTTCAGCCCAGAAAGATTGAAGGACAGAAGAGGCAAAAAGAAGTGCACGTGCAGTGTCTAAGATATGACGATGTTTGCGCTCAGCGACACCATTTTGAGCAGGTGTATAAGGACAGGATTGCTGCGGAAGAGCGCCATGAGTGGAAAGTAATGTGCGAAAGGATGTAGAGAGATACTCGCGTGCCCCATCAGAGCGAAAAATCTTAATGCGTTTACCAAATTGAGTATATACCATTTGCGTAAATTGAGAGTAAATGACAAAAACCTCAGATCGGGAACACATTAAATAAAGCCAAGTATAACGCGATAAATCATCAATAAAAGATATGTAATAGAAGAAACCACCAAGAGAGGAGAATGGTGCAGGGACCCCAAACATCGAATGAACTAAATCAAAAGGTAGATTCAGAGATAGATTCTCGTGAAAGAGAAAGGAAGAAGCGATGAGGTTTAGCAAGTTTACAACCCAAACATGGATGTGAGGAAGAAAAGAAATGTAACCAAGATTACCTGAACTGGCCAGGAGTTTCAGGCAAGAACTAGACAAATGACCAAGGCGACTATACCAACGATCAAGAGAATATACAGAGGCGACAATATCAGAAGATGGAGGAGTGGGAAGATGAAGAGAGTCTAAGTGATAGAGGCCGCCACCCCACGCCCGATCCCAATCCTCCGCCTCGTAAGATGGTCCCCGCATCAGTACAAGTAGAAGAAGAAAAGGTAACTGTGAGACCATGATCAGTGAGCTGACTAACAGAAAGAAGGTTAAGAGCTAGGCCAGGGACATAATGAACGTTAGTAATGTTAAATGAAGTGGACTGAAGACGACCACACTAGGGTAGAGGTATCAGCAGCCATATGATGAGTGGCACCAGAATCTAAAATCCAGGAAAAGGGAAGACATACTAGAGGCAACAGACATAGCAGAGGAAACACTGGAGGACAGAGCTCGCTGCATGCCATGAACCTGTTCAGTGAGCTGAGCAACGTGAGAAAGAAGATCAACAGGAGCAGGAGAATCCGAGACTAAGACAGAAGCAGCAAGAGGGGAGAAAGCAGGAGATCGAGGCACAGGACGAGGTTGTGATGACTGTTGCTGTTGTCGTTGCTGAAGCTTCAAACATTGATTCTTCATATGACCAGGACGCTTGCAATAATGACAGATAACTGAAGACCGAGAAGAGTTCGATGAAGCAGGAGCTGGTGACCCATAAGGAACGGAGTGTGCTCGAGTGGAACGTGGAGAGGTCACAGCAAGAACTGTGTCTGGAGGGATAAGCCATGGAGATAATGTGCTGAGATGAGTTTCTTCAGCAATAACACTGCGAATGACATCGTTAAAGGATGGAAGAGGGTCTCGATTGAGCAGCTTGGTCGCGAACGACTTTCAAAATCGTGACGAGACGATCGAAATTGAGCACGTCAGTGTTAGGCGAGACTAAGTGCGAGTTTTACAACATGTACATGTCAGACAAGTAGATCCTTCTAAAGAATCAAGCTGTCGCCATAAGGATCGTAGGTCACTGACATACTTCCTGACGGAACGCTCACGTTGTTGTACGTGAGTAAGATCCTGTAAAATGGCATACTGTCGAGCAGAGCTAGAATGCTCAAACATACGCCCCAAGTGCTCCCACATTGCATGAGCAGTGGGAAGATGTCCAATTTCCATACGAATATCAATTTCACAAGACTGACAGATGATAGTCATGGTACGGTGATCACTAAGTGTCCACGATGCATCAGGTGTAGACGGTTGGGGAGAAGTACCGTCGACATGGCTAAACAAATACATACCAAGTAAGGCAATGCGACGATGAGTAAACCATTCTTTGTAGTTGGTACCATTTAATTTAATATCAATTGGAGCTAGAAAATGTGGAGAAGATGATGCCATATATTTTTTTTTTTTTGTTTAAATAAATAAGAAAGGAAAGATTAAAAGGAAAAAGCAAGTAGTCAGGAGGGAGAGAGAGAGAGAGAGAGAGAAAGAGAGAATGTTTGAACAGATCAGGTATTGAGCTTTAGGCGTTTTTGTTTTTTAATAAAAATATATATATATATATATATATATATATATTTATATATATATATGATAAGTATAGATATATTATAATATATATAGATATATTTTTAATATAGATACTATGGGTATATAGATATAGATATAGGATAAGTATAGATATATTATAATATATATAATATGGGTACTGGGAAAACAAATAAGGGTGGGAAACAAACGAATGGGATAATGCCAAATGCGTTGGAACTTGAGTGAGTGAAAAGGTGCGTCGGTCGGGAGTCAAGGAAAAGTTGATGTAGATGGCTTCATCCAGGCGGGAAGAATAATTGAATGTGTGGACTGTAGAGCTTGGCGGTCGCTGGCGGAAGATGTAGGTGATGGCAATGGAAGGCTTTGGAGCTTGTTGGCAACGGAATGACGAGGCAAGCACTGGCTGGTGGCAACAGCGAAACTCGTATGGGTGTAGGATCGCGACGATAGTAGACACGCCGATGACGAAACACAAGTTTTCAGTTGAAAAACGGTAGTGCTTCAAGTAGAATGGACTTTCAAGGCTCGTCGGAGGACAGACAAAACTCGGTGACGAGTTAACAGGGCTTTCAAGGCTCGTCGGAGGACGGACAAAATTCAGTGACGAGCAAACAAAGTGGCTTACAGAACTCCGGTAACATAAGAACTAAACAAACGACGAACCAAACAAGCAACTTCGTCGTCAAAAACTGAACGGAGCAAAATTTTGACAAGGTCGACAGGCTGATACCATGATAGACAAAATATGAGAGAAAGAATGAATTGTATGTGCATTAGACTGAAACTAACCCATATAAATACAAGAATGATGTATACATGAGCATGTATACTTAACAGTATATACGTATAAGTATACAGTATATATACAAGTAATATTATTACTCTAACATAAATGAAATGATTGTGGGTCATATTTTATAATATAATTATTATAGAAGGTAGTTTAGTAAATTTTTTTTTCGCTTTATGATAATATAAATATATAAAAAAATGATAAAGAGGCAGAGCCTCATGAAAAACAAAGAGGGGTGGAGAAAATTTTGAGAGGATTGGAAGAAGGAAGGAGCAAAAGCGAAGCATTTGAAGAGAAGAGAGAAAATGCTGACATCTCTCTGCCCCATACTTACATATAGGGGTGAGCAAAAAAATCCAGATCCGATGATCCGATCTGGTATCCATATTTTTGACATGAATTTTTTGGGTACCCGATCTGAATTTTTTAGATGAAAACTCGGTCAAATCCGGGTCAGGAGAAATTGAAAATCAAGTAACCGAATCCAATTCGGTTTTACTTTTTAGTATATTATTATATATAGATACATAAAAATTTAAAAATTTTTATATGGTCTAAAAAAAGGTAAAAAAAGACCCAAGTCCCTAGATCTAAACCCTTTAAGAGTTATATATATATATATATATATATATATATATATATATATATATATATATATATATATATATATACATATATATATTAATATTAATAAATTTAAATTTACATAGATTAAAAAGTAAAATGAAAAAAAATTTCAAATCCCTGCCTCCCAGTCCCAAACAGGCATCATCCTACCTCTTCTCTCTTGTCTCCATCCAAATCTCTTCTCTCTCTAGCAACCAATAATCATTATTGATAAGACACTTGATGCTTTTGAAATTTTTTTTTTCTGATGACTAAGATTGATAAAATCTTTATTATTTTTGTAATGACTTTTGTTGTGTTAAAAATAATATAAGAGTTTAATGCTCTTTATAAGTTATAATTTTTTTCTTTTTTATATATAATGTTGTTATATAAAGCAAATTTATAGAGTAGATTAAACTTAAATTTATAGGGTCAAGTTTTTGCTGACTCAAAAAATCGGGTACTTGATCGGGTACTTCAACCATATACCCAAAATCTTACCCCAAAAGAGAATATTCTTTTAAACATCTCTTTATTATTATTATTATTATTATTATTATTATTATTATTATTATTCAACCACAAATACTTAAAATCAATTTTCAACAATGATTTAATTAAATATTATTTACATGTAATATATTACTAATAAAAATTATTTAAAATATTTTAAAGGCTAAGATATTTTTTAATTTATTTAGAAATTTTATTATAATTTTTTTAATTAGTTTGATAAATAAGTAATAAACACATCGTTGATTACAATTTTAACAACAAAAATAAAATTACTTAATTAGCTTTTTCATTGCATTAGCTTTTATTAAGGTTATTTAATAGCTAGATTTATTATAGGTGAATATTTATGCATTAGGTATAATCACCAAAATAGTCATAGTACTTTTCTCTCTCCTCTACTCAGAAATACTCCCGATTAGTCCCTTTTACTTTTGAAAATGTGCCCACTTAGTTAAAAATGCTCCCAACTAGTCCCTCTATTTTTAAAAATGCTGCTCACTTAATCCCTCTAGTTGTGTCATATTTAAAAGTAAAGGGACTAGTTTGGAGCATTTTTAACTAGGTGGGCACATTTCAAAAGTAGAGGGACTAAACGGGAGTATTTCTGAGTAGAGGGACCAAAAGAGAAGAGAGAGAAAAGTAGAGGGCATTATACCTATGCATAATTATCTATATTGTTATGTATGTATTTTGTTATATATTCGTATTGCATGCATCTTTCATTGTTTTTAGTATATTTTAACTATTTTAGTTATCATAAATTAATTTAATTAAAAAAATTATTATTAAATAATTAATTGCACATAAAATTTATAATTATATTAAAATATTACTTATAATTATATTAAATATTACTTATAATAAAAGTATTAATTATATAAATTAATAACTTATAATTTTTATTAGTTATAATAATAAAAATAACAAAAAAATTGAATAAATTTTATAAAATAAGTGAAACACTAAATTTGGGGTCACCCATCCAGCAACCCCACCCCACCCCAAATTTGGGGTAAAAAAAGGGGTGGGTTAAAGCCAACCATGACCCCAAATTTGAGATTTGGATCATGCATTGGAGACGGCCTTAATAGCCGGTGATAATAGCAAAAGTTCATGTCAAATCACAGAAATCACAATAATCGTGACTAGTATTCTACCAATGTAGATATTTAAATTTTTTAGAGCTGATTTAGACAATTAGTTAAAACCTCAAAATCATATATGAAGGCTTTACTTGATATATTACTATTATGACCTATTTAATTTAGGGTTTATGGCATTTGATTCGTGGAAGTAGATGTTAAAATGACGGAAGTGAGAGTTGATGTAAGTTTTTCACTCATTTGATTCAATCGAAGTAAAGGTCAAATTATAGAAATGACCGCTTCCAAACCTTTTCATTTTTTTCTTTGATTTTGGCATTCCATTTTGGCCTACTGATACCTACTTTTATTTTATTTTATTTTATATTTATTTTTGTATTTTTATCTTTTATTTTTTATTTTTAAATTATTTAGAAAAAATTACTTTTAAAAAATTTATTATATTAAATAATTATAAACTTAACCCAACAAGTGCAAAGAGATAATTTCACTCAACCATTTAGGAGGCATTGGGATTGGGAATTGAGCACGGTTAGAATGAGATTGATTATAAATAATAATATATAATCATGTTTAAATATATTACTATTAATTTGAGAATTAGTACTATAGGTAATAGCATTATATATAGTGAAGAAATTTCATTACCTCAATTTTGGGTGGCATATAGTGGATTAAACACTATTGATAGTGAAATGACATTTTTGCCCTATTTGAGATATAATTTAGTAAGAATCATTAATTTAAATAACTAATTATAATAATTAAAATAAATAATAATTAACCAGAATTATTTAATATACATATTACATTATAATAATTAACATGAAATTACATTTTTATCCTATGTAGATTTAATTAAATAAAATAGTTAATAAAAATTTTTAAATATGGTAATTAAAGTGAAATGACACTTTTACCCAATAGATATTTAATTAAATAAAATCATTAATTTAAATAATTAGAATAACTTTACTAGCTTTCAAATAAATTAAAGAGGATAATTAAAGTAAATTATTTAATTGGTTAATGGAAAAAATAAATTATTTATTCTAAATATTAAAATAAATAATAATTATGTAATCTGATTAATTGTAATAATTAAAGTGAATAATGGTAAAAAAATTATTGTAAATATTTAATTATAATAATTACAAAGACTATATATTTACTTATATATAATTATTTTATATATTAAACATATCATTACTTATATTAAAGACATTAAAGTAATTTATATAAATTCTCTATCCCGCTTTTACTTATTTCCGGTATTTATTCTTTTCCAACCAAACATTTTTTCATTTTCATTACTATTGTTATTAGTATTACCATTACCATTATCATTCTTGTTCCACCAATGTATATATTTAAAACTTTTGAGCTAATTTAGACAATTAGAAAAAACTTCAAAATCATATATCAAATCTTACTTGGTATATTATTATTATGACATTTAATTTAGGGTTTAGGGTAATTGGGTCGTGGAAGTAGACGTTAAAATGACGGCCCACCTGACACCCATTTTTATTTATTTTATTTTATTTTCTATTTTTCTATACTTTTTATCTTTTATTTTTAAAATTTTAAATTTTTTTATTATTTATAAAAAATATTTTTAAAAAATATTATATTAAATATTTATAAACTCAACCCAAGTGCAAAGAGATAACTTCACTCCATGGTTGAGTGATGAGTGGAACTTCCATCATTTTCTAGGTTGAGTGATGGATAGCATCATTAATTAATTAAAAAAGAATGGTTAATAATTTGACAATTTTAACAAAACACACAGAATTGAAGACTTTTATTTAAAATTTTCATTTTAACCAAAGTTATATTTTCAAAACACACAGTAGTAAAGGTCAAATTACTCCAAAAATTTTCAATTTTTTTCTTTGATTGTGGCATTCCATTTGTGTCACCTGACACACACTTTTATTTATTTATTTATTTATTTATTTATTTATTTTAGGTTTAATTACTATACAGTTCTCTATAAATATGTACTTTCTGCTTGTTTAGTTTTTACAATATTTTTAGACATAATTAAATCCTCATATTTAGTCGAGTTGGTTCATTCTCAGTCGCGGTGATGTAGATGAATGATGTAAGTCTGAGGACTTAATTGTCTTAAAAAAATATTCTTGTGACATTGAAACGAGCCCTAAACTCGACCAAATATGAGGACTTAATTATACTTAAAAATATTAGAATGACTAAAAATACAGAAAATACACAATTATAGGGACTTGTATGGCAATTAAATCTTTATTTTATTTATATTTTTTATGTAATTTTTATCTTTTTATTATTATTTATAAAAGATATTTTTAAAAATTTTCATATTCAATAACTTCACTCCATCGTTGAGTGATTTGTGTAACTTCCATCATAATAAAAAATATTTTTAAAAATTATCCTATTAAATAACTTCACTCAATCATTGAGTGATGTGTGGAACTTCCATCATTTTCTAAAATAAGTGATGGATAAAATCACTAATTAAATAAAAAAGTGGTTAATAATTTGACATTTTCACAAAACACACAGAATTGAAGACTTTTAATTAAAATTTTCATTTCAAAGTGACATTTCAAAACAAACAAAGTAAAGGTCAAATTACTACAACAATTTTCAATTTTTTTCTTTGATTTTGGCATTCCATTTCTGTCACTTGACACCCACTTTTATTTATTTTATTTTATATTTTTTTGTACTTTTTATCTTTTATTTTTTTAATTTAAATTTTTTTATTATTTATAAAAAATATTTTTAGAAATTATCATATTAAATAACTTCACTCCATCGATGAGTGATGTGTGGAACTTGCATCATTTTCTAAATTGAGTGATGAATATAATCACTAATTAAATAAAAAAATAGTTAATAATTTGACACTCCAACAAAACACACAGAATTGTGGACTTTTAATTAAAATTTTTATATCCACCAAAGTTACATTTCAAAATTTCGACCATTTAAATGGAGTATTTCAACTTAAATGCTACAAATAAAATTATATGCCAGCACTAATATCTAACTTATATATATATATATACAATAATTCCTAAAAATTCGAACCACATACTTACATTTCAGCTCTACATAACAAAATGGATTTTTTTTTTCTATTTAAATAATAAAACTATAGAGTTTCTAATTTCAATTCAAACTTTATTTATACAAATAATCAACTTGTAAATTTTTTTGATAGGGCATGAAACTATGACAACTTTTCATTTTAGTGTCCAAACTTCAATTTGAATCAAAATGATTATCCAACTTTAATTTTATTTTACTGGGTGATCACCTGATCAAGAGAGTCAGTTAATTTTTGATGATTTTATGTTAGAAATTTTTAATCAGAAAATGAGATAGAATTACCAGCTGAGCGAATAGTGTGTCATGTATATATAGACAGAGAATTTCGGCATCTATTTCATAAAAAAAGGCTGAATAACCACCCGATAAAATAAAATTGAAAGTTGGACGACTATTTTGATTTAAATTAAAATTTAGATCATAAAATGAGTAACATGCCATAATTTGTGTTTTCCCAAAAAATTTACCTGATGTTAAGTCAATTACATAAATGCCACCAATCCTTTCTTTCAATGAGGAATAAAACACAACTAACCAAAAAAAACAAAAAAACAATAAAAAAAGTAAAAAATAAAAAATAAAAATATAATTCATGCATTTTTTGCGTGAATGTAATGTTGCGTTTGAAGTAAACAACCCAACCAACGGTAGTGTCTGTGGGACCCAATCCAGACTAGCAATCGGCCCAATTGGTCAAAATTTTTCAATAAATAGCCTGGTTCACTCTTTCAGCTGAGTCATCTCCACTCAATAATCAAGACTGCACCTGCTGCTGTCCTCGTCGTTGTCGGTGCTCACCAGAGGTCCGGAGACCGCCCTTCCTTCCTCCCATTTACGGTGAGAACTTTTGAATTCTCATCTCAAGTTCTATTTGCTTCTTTATCTTCTTGATTTTCTTGAATCATTGCCTGGTTTTTTTGAATTCTATGGTACTGGGGTTTTTTGATCTGTGACGCTTGTTATTGTTTGCATGATCCAAGATTTGCACGGGTTTTGGTTTTTTGTTTTTTTGAGAATAATTTCTTTGATGGATTTCTTTGGATTTTTAATGAAGTCAAAATTCCAATGCTCTCTTTATTCGTTGACTCTTTTTTTACTGTTCCAAACAGTGGTTTTTTTAAAAAAATCTTAATTTCGTACGTTCCTCTGTTTACCATTCCCAAACCATAGTTTTGTCAATCTTAATTTCAGAGATAGTGAGTAGTGCTTGATCTAAGTTGAGAGTGTCTTTTCTTTAATTCATGGACTTGGGGTTTAGAGTTGTTGTTTTCCTTCATGCATTTAGATCATTCATGGCTTTCATAGGGTTAAATACCTTTTTTATCTCTCTGGATTTATTATTATCGAATTGTTTGGATAGTTCAAGATTTTTCACGAGGTCGAGTGCATGTTTTTGTCTTGGAATGAATTTCTTGGATAAGTTTCACTGCTATTCTTATGTTGTTGCTTTGGGTCTGTTTCAAAAGTCCTACTCTGTCTTTGTGAGGAAGTCATATCACCTTATTCCTGAATTAGGTTATTCCCCCTAGTCCTCCCTTCTTATCACATCCTTAGTCCTCCGTTCTTATCACATCCTAGTCCCCCCTTCTTATCATATCGTGTCTCTTAATCATAACATACAACATGTGTCTCCTAGTCATAAAATACAAAAATAATGTCATATGGGGACAAGGTATGATAGGGAGGACCAGGAAAATAAGGGTGAGCAAAAAAAAAAAACCTAATCCGAAGATTCGATCCGGCATCCAATTATTGGATCCAAATTTTCAAGATGAAAACCGGATTTAATTTGGGTTGGAAAAAAAATAAAAATTTGATATCCGAATCTGATCCGGTTTTCAATATATATATATATATATTAATAAATTTAAAGTTTACCTGGGTTAAAAAGTAAAAAATCCAAATTTATAATCTAATCTTTTATGAGTTATATATATATATATACATTAATAAATTAAAGTTTACAAAGACTAAAACTAAAATAAATTTAAATTCTTAATCTAATCAATTTAAGAGTTGTATATATATATATATATATATGTGTGTGTGTAAAATTTAAATTTTACAGGGGCTAAAAAGTAATAAAAAAAAATCAATTTCCTAATTTAATTCTTTTAAAATATATTGAATTTTCTTCTAATTTTTCACTTCTAGTCCTCATCAACATGTGTTTTGTTCTAACTGCGTTATTTATGAGATGTTTGATGTTTCCAATAATATTTGATTTTTTTTGTATTGTTTAGAATTGATAAAACTATTTATTATTTCTGTTGTGTAGAGAATAACATAAGATTTTAATTTTTTTTTAACTATAAGTTTTTTATTTTTTTTTTTTTTATGTAATATTATTATATTAAAAAAAAACCCCATGAGGTTGATAAACTTGAATTTAAATCTGGATATTTGATGTCCGATCAGGTTTAAATCGGATTCCCAATTTTTGATATCCGGTTTAAACCAAGTCGGAATACGGATCGAGTTTTTACCGATCCCTAAATACTGGGTTGCTCACCCTTACAAGAGAATGCCCTACTTCGGAACCATGTGAGATGAGCTATACACCCCCTTGAACCAGAGTTTCAAATTGTCTGGTTCTAGAACCAGGGTATTCCCTGGTTTTTGTCTATCAACACGTGTCCTTTTATTTTTTATGTTGTAGTTTACTGGGACACATTTGAGGCTGTGGTAAGCCAAAATCAGGGAATACTCTTGGTTTTGGAACCAGAGCAATATGAGGTCCCTGAACCATAAGTTCTTATTGTTTAAAATCAATGGCCCAGATTCAATATCATCGTGGACCCCATTCAACTTAAAACAATCCTACGGTCAAGATTAAATTCACTGTTGATCCAATCTATGGCCTAGATTAGAACATAACCCAGACCCCCCCCATTAATATGATCCTACGGTCAGGATTTACAACTTATCTGAGTCAGATTACTCAGTGCTGACTCAGACCTTACAACCAATACAAACACACCCAATCAAACAACTAACTCCTAATCACAGTAACTACCAACTAAATTTCAAAACTTTCCCACTGCTTCCCTCCATCTTCTTCCCTAACTTAACCTCTTCTTCCAACTTCTTACCTTCACTGCAATCTTTCAAACTTCAGCACAACTTCATTCCACAGTCCAACACAGCAACCAATCTCCATTCTTCAATCACACTGAATTCCAGCTTCAACACCACAACCATTCACCATCAATACTGTGTTTTCGTTTCACAACATATCAGTCCTTCATATGTCCTCCTCAGTCTCTAGATTCATTTGCCTTTTTCTTTAATTGATATCCATGATTTTGCTCCTAATGCTCTTTGTTTCATCAATAATTTTCAGTCTTTTGATATATATATATATATATATATATATATATTCTGTTTTTTGAGTTCATGGATTTCAGGTTTCAGTTATGAGTGCTTCATGTTAGTGTCTAAGTTTGTTGATATGTATTTGTGTTTAGATGAATGCTCTTTTTGAAAGAATTTCTTGAATACTTTTCCCTAGATTTTCATAGTAATTAATTAGGGTTGACTGTATAGTTAGCTTTGGAAATTGCCAGATTCCTTTAAATTCACACTCAGTTGTCAAATATCTAAGTTTAATGGATATATAGTTGTTTTGATCCAAGTTAAAGAAAATGCAAATCCATGAATTTTAGCTTATGAGCTTGAGTTTTTGTTATTAATAATTGTAATATCCAACCTTGTGAAGTCTCTTTCTTTTTTGAAAGAATTTCTTGAATGATTTTTTTCGTAATTAATCAGGGGTTTAACTCAACTATTAGCTTCCATAACTGGCGGATTTATTTACTTTTCTTATATTCAGACTTAGTTGTTAAATATCTTGGATATTTAGTTTTTTTGTTTTGTTATTCATAATTCTAATATATAATCTTTTTGAACTGTTCTTTTTGAAAGAATTTTTTGAATAGGTTTCTTAGATTCTCATAGTAATTAATTAGATTTTATGGTATGATTGGCTTTCAAAATCACCGGACTCATTTTTCTTATATCCACAGTTAAGTTAGCAAATATCTTGAATGGATATCAGTTGTATTTCTTCAAAGCTTACAAGAAAATTCTAATCTATGAATTTTAGCTTGTCACTTGATTGTTTTTGTTAGTCATAATTTTGATACCTAATCTTGTGAATTGTTCTTTTTGAAAGAATTTCTTGAATTGGTTTTGTTAGATTCTCATACTAATTAATTCCAAAGTATGGTATGATTAGCTTTCAAAATGCTGAATTCCTTTAATTTTCTTATATCAACACTTAGTTGTCGTGTTCTTTAAGAAATAATTTCTTGAATCAGTTTTCCTAGATTATCATAGTAGGTAATGAGGGTTTATAGTATGATTAGCTTCCAAAATCGCCAATTCATTTACTTTTTTATTATTATTTTTACATTTAGTCGCCAATTCTTTTTTTAGGTCAGTGAATGTACAGTTCTATCTGACCATAGTTTACAAGTAAATCTGAATCTATGAATTTTAGTTTGTAGGCATGAGTTTTTGTTTGATTATTCATAATTCTAATATCTGATCTTGTGAAGTCTTGTTCTGTTCGAAAAAATTTCTTGAATTTGTTTTCCTAAATTCTCATAGTAATTAGTCAGGGTTTGTAGTATGATCAACTTTTAAAATCTATGGATTCATTTATTCTTAATATTTTCATTCTTGTGCCAAATATCTTAGTTTACAGGATATACAATTCTATTTGATCAAAGTTTACAAATCAAATTTGATTCTATGAATTTTAGCTTGTGGTTTTGAGTTTTTGCTTTATTATCATAATTTTAAATACCTGATCTTGTCGAGTCCTGTTCTTTTCGAAAGAATTCCTTGATTTTGTTTTCCTAGATTCTCATAGTAATTAATCAGGGATTATGGTACAATAAGCTTTAAAAATCACCTTATTTATTTAGTTTTAATATTTTTGCACTTTTGCCAAATGTCTTAGTTTAGTCGATATATTTGATCAAAGTTTTAGATGAAAAGTTGACCTATGACTTTCATCTTTTGGGGCTGAAGTGTTGCTTCTGATTTTCCTTTCTAATATTTGATCTTATAATGAGATCTTATTTGTAATTCATGCATGCTTATACGCTTCCGGATTTTATGGGATCAGACGTGTGTTTTTTGCAGAAACATTTCTTGAATCATTTCCCTATAAAGACTCTTATATTTTGATCAGGATGTGGGTTTGATAGTTGATTTGTCTGTGCTTATCTGTCGGTTGAATTGTTGTCATGTAGCTGTGTTAGATGAGAGGGGTTTCTCTTCTAAATATGTTTTTTCTTGTGTTTATGACTTTAGTTTTCTCCATTAAGGATTGTTTCAATGATAGATAATTGTTTTTTTAATAATAGGCGACAAGCGCCATTTTTTATGAATATAAACAGTACTGAAACCCGGATGTACAGTGTATGTATAGTATAAGAATAATATAAAAGTTCCGGTGAACAGTGTATGAACGGTATGGGGAACAGTACTGTCGAGGGAGGGATTTAAATCCATGATCCCTTTTACATTTTAGTGTCATACCATTGGGCTATCCAATAATTGACATGATAGATAATTGTTGAATCGGACTTAATGTTTCAATTATTTAGATTAATAGATTTATAATTAAAAAAAGTAAATGGGTAAATGGGTAAATTTATCCATCATAACCCTCATTCTCCTCCCACTCCCCTCAAAAATGAGAGGCATGGAAACTCCCCCCCATGCCTCTCTCACTCCTTGCCCATGCCTCTCCCACTCCCATTACTCCATATCCAAACAAGGGCTTTCTCAATATAAGTAATGATTCCCATTCCTTTCCTTCAAACCAAACACCCCTAAGATATAGCAACACAGGCAAGAAATTGCAAGAAAGCAAGCAATTGGTGTACCTTAAGTGCAAGCACTGGTTTCCATGCTTTGTGCTTTAAACATTGCATAGTAGCTACAAGTAGTTAGAGTGCAGTAACCAAGAGATGGCAGCATAGTCAAGAAAGCTAGCTATTGGTGCACAGTGGACTTGCCAACCCTGTGCAAATATGAGTGAAGTACAAGTTTAATATTTGTATTTAACCATTGTGCAGTAGCTACAAGTAGTTAGATGTCTTGTATCTTAAAAATGTTGCCATGTTCAAGTTGGATTGTAAATCATATATTTTTTTAAAAAATTTGTTTTCTTGTTATGATAACAATTTTTTCTTATGGTTTGAGTCTTTGAATTTACACATTAGTTGTTGACTTCATTGTGCAAGTGCTTGATTTCCTAATAATTTTTTGAATTGGAAATTTTGGTGGATATATTTTTGAAAATATTTTATGGCAAAATTATGACACATTTCCAACTTGGATATTCCTTTGTCTATTAAATGTTTTTATCAAAAGATTTGGAGTGTTTTTTCCCTTTGCTTTTAGTATTATGTAAATGTCTGTTTGTTGCCATGATTTGGCAACCCATGTACTTATAATTATAGGCAGATGATTACACAATGTTTTTGGGTGTTATTTTTTTTCTTGTTACCAATCATTGGTTACTTAAGGTATGTGAACAGAAAAATCACAGTATGCTATTAACAGAAAATGCAGCAGCAACGTGCTCAGGCGCTTAGGAGGATCCTGGAGTCCCCTGGAGTCTTCCATGGACCTGCTTGCTTCAATGCTTTGAGTGCCAAGCTGGTGGAGAAGGCTGGGTTCAAGTGCTGCTTCACGAGTGGTACGTGTTTGTTGTTTAGTTTCTGAGAAATTCAACTACATTGATTCATGAGATAAATCCATTGAATTGGTGAATATGATTGTGATATTGTGAAGTAGTGAAGTTAAGTAGTGGATTTTATCATGGTAGGTCAGTGTTTGTGTTAATGTTGAGGGATTGATTTTAGCTCAAGAGCTGCTTTGGACGATGAAAATTCACTTTGAAGTCATTTATCAATTCCTCTCATTGACTACTTTTGTATTAGTTGTGCTTGAAATAAAAAGTTTAGATGAATATATTATATCTATCAAAAATTTGAACTCTGCATCATACTAAAAAGAGCAACACAGGTCTTGTTTAAAAAGTGGTTTTAGGATCAATTAAGAAGCCGGCAAAACCTGTTGGTGATGGTCAGCCAGTCATCAGGAAAGGCTCTGGCAGTTCCTTGAGCTCATGTTGTACCGATTTTCATGCATACTGCCTAGTGAAATTCAGCTAAAATTTGCATGGCGTAATGTTTCTGTTAGTCGTTTTTCTTATTTTATGCAAAACAGGCTTTCTTGGATTGGTTTTTGGTGCAGAAAAAACATTTTAGGAATCATGCATTAATTTGTTGTGATGCTGGGTAAAATATGTTTGAAGGTAGACCATCAAAAGCTGATAACAGAAAGATAAAAAAGGCCAAAACATAGCTTGAAATTGACAGAGAGTTGAAATATCCAATGTGGGAATGCAGCATTAGTTGTCTAATTCATCATATTTATCCTAAAAATAAGACATTGAAATGTCTTTAAAACGGAGTCATTTGCATCATTCGAAATGAATTTGGAAGTCCTTTCTTGATCTTATAGCTTTGTAATCCAACCATGAATGTAAGGCTTTTAGCAACCGGTTGAGAATGAAATTCCCACTGTTGAACTGTGAATGTATAATTAAAGTACAAGTGAAGTTTTATGCAAGGACTGATTTCTTTTGTTATTAGCAATTCTGAAAGGTCAAATATGGTTTTCTTTGACTAAAAATTTCTTTTAACAAACATATTTTACATAAAATATGTTTTAGGAAGTTATCATAAGCTTTTTTTTCCCCAAATAACTAGGAATTCTGTAGCAAGCGGGCATGATTGCTGCTGGTATCGCAATGCAGCGCATAAAATTTTAAATTAAATTTCATCACAGGATTGAAATTGATTACTACCATATTCTTTTAAGACTGATCATTTCCGTCTCTGGGCTGAAACTGAATTTTGCAGTATGATTCTGGTATATTTTCAGGGTTCTCTATATCTGCTGCTCGGTTGGGCTTGCCGGATGTGGGTCTGATTTCTTATGGTGAAATGTTAGATCAGGGGTATAATATCACTCAAGCTGTTTCAATTCCTGTGATTGCGGATGGTGATAATGGTTATGGCAATGAAATGAATGTCAAGAGATCAGTGAAAGGCTTTATTCAGGCTGGTTTTGCCGGGGTTTTTCTTGAAGATCAGGTAACATTATGTTTTTTTCTAGTTGCTCTTGTGAATAATTCTGTTTTCTAGCTTTAGAATTACACTAAACCTCATTGTTCTGAGAGTTCTGAGCAACCTCTTCTTTTGAGATACAAGGGAACTCCATACATTTGGTTTGGCCAGCACCCTCTCAGCCTGATCCTAATGTGCTCAGCATTGACTTTTGTGATCATATGTTTTACTTTTCCTGATTGAAAGAGTGGTGTGCTTGAGGACCCCTTAGCTCCATCAATCCTACTGAAAACATGTTTAATTTATTCACTATGAATCATTTTCTAAAGGTCCAAGTACTGATACTCTGATGTTAGATGAACCAAACTTTAGAACTAAATATAATTAAGCAGGAGTGATTCAGATCACCTTAACAGTAGCTAGCAAAGTAGTGTCCATCAAGTGAAACAACACTCTTATTGTGTGTAATGATAATCCCTATTCCAAAGGTGTTACCAAAAGCTTGTGGTCATACCCGAGGAAGGAAGGTTGTTTCAAGGGAGGAGGCAGTGATGCACATAAAAGCAGCATTGGATGCTCGAGAAGAAAGTGGTTCTGACATTGTGATCATAGCACGAACTGATGCTCGGCAGGCTATATCTTTGGAAGAAGCATTGTGGAGATCAAGAGCCTTCGCTGATGCGGGAGCTGATGTTCTTTTCATCGATGCACTTGCTTCAGTGGAAGAAATGAAGGCTTTTTGTGATGCTGTTCCTCACCTTCCAAAAATGGTAATTTTTTTTCTATACTTTTTTTATACAATAATTACCAATTATATCCTGATCTTAATATGTTGAAAATGTTTAATTATGATTAGACTATTTCACTCACTGAAACTAGTTTTTTCTTACTACTTTATGCACATAATATCAACTTTTTTGTAGCTTGAGTTCTGTGTTGAGTAAATCCTGGAAGGTGGTAGGAAGTCTTTGCCCTTATGGAACATGTTGTTGTATAATCAAATGGAAAATTTTCTTGGGTAATGACTTATTTAAGCATTTACATTCTGTTCCAACTTGAACATGATACATTGGGTCCATCAACCTTACTGTAGTTTTATGGGAAAAACTAATTTGGACATTACCTATAAGATTTACACATTTTTAATACCTTCAGACAATTTTCAAACGAAGAAAATGCTAAATCCTATGGAATTTTTCATGGCTTGTCATCAACCTTATTACCTTTTCTGGGTTGTTAACACATGTACCCTTGTAATAATCCTCAATTGCATGTATACTCATGCAAGACATAGTATTCTTGTAAGTCAAGTCTATTGTGAAATTTCTTAGAATTATTAAATCATTCTAGTAATAAATCATTCTAGTGTATTGAAAGAACCTATCCTATGGAAAGCTTCCAGACTTTTGATATTTATCAAGTTCTAATACTCATTTGTCCTCAGGGGGTATGTATGAATGCCTTATTTTGCATGCCTTCAATAGTATTATGGGTGAAAGCAAATGAAACATTTCCATGAACTTCTTTGAGAGAAGAAACATTGTTTGTCCAACCCATGGTTCAACCAGCCCTCATTGATGACAAATGATTGGAAGTATTTCTTTGTATAGATTCCGAGTTTGAACTAGGCGAGGTTAATGATTGTGTGTTCTACGGGTATGCACATGATATGACTCTATTTTCTCTTATTTTTTTGGTTTCTTTCAATAAGAATATTACTTCTTCCCACAAGGTTGATCATTTATACATGTAAAAAAAGAAAAAAAGAAAAAATTGAAACATGACACCTGAGTTGTTTGTGTTAAGTTTTATTATTTTTAATTTGTAACCTACATTGTTGTGTAGGTTAACATGCTTGAAGGTGGAGGGAAGACACCCATTCTGAGCCCCACTGAACTTGAGAAGATTGGGTTTAAACTTGTGTGCTATCCCTTATCCTTGATTGGGGTGTCTATTCGTGCAATGGAGGTGCTATCCTTATACTTTACTTCGATGTTTGAAATATTAAATGACACAGTGTTTCAAAGATTATCACAAAGTATATTATTAGATGCAATTTTATATGTGACATGATCTAAACCATAGCAACTTACGGATCTTATTTTGGTTAAGGATTGAGTATGTCTTAAAAAAAAATAAAAATAAAAAATAAAAATAAAAATAAATATATATAGGCATGCTTATTTAATGTTTATGGTGATGAAGAAATTGCAATGCTAGATCTTTTAGCACCACTTCTTTTGGATTTTGTTTTGTTGATCTCTGCCTATTTAGTTTCTCCTTTTAGATCCATTTCCTCCTTTTATTCTATCTCTTTTGCATTGGTTTTGGTTGGTGTTTATTTCATGTTTGCCTTAACAATTGTCTGTTAAATCTACTTTAACAGAAAAAACAATAAAAATTTTCTGAATCATAGATCAATCCTTCACTTAAAGAAGTTGAACAAGTGGATTTTATTAACAGATGTCAACACAGTATTAGCAATATTTATTTTCAATAACTTTATGTTATGCTTTCTTGCATATTGTAACGCTCTGTATTAATCCAATGATTTTAGAGTAGAACAGACAAATGCATTTGCATAATGTATGCATAAACTTGCAAGATGTATTTATTTTGGCGGAAGCTGTACATAGAGAAAGACGAGGATCGTACGTTCCAATTAATCAAATTAGCATCAGCTAACCATTGCACTTTGATTTTATCATAATCAGTGCTCTGATTAGTCTCTTAGTTAATTTTACTTCTCTTATTTCAGTAAAAGTTATAGTTAGATGTAGTTAGATGATGTGATGTGAATAAAGCTAGACCTTGTCTTGACTGTATATGTGTATATGTGTTTCATACATGGTAGATTTACTAACTGAATCAACTGTTTTTCTTAAGAGCATGTGAAGTGGTTTAACTTTTAATGATGCAAACAGGATGCACTTGTTGCAATAAAAGGTGGCAATGTTCCTCCTCCTGGACAGCTGCCAACATTTGAAAAAATCAAGGATACGGTTGGCTTCAATGACTACTACAAAGAAGAAGAGCGCTACCGTGTCGGTTCCTCTCCTAACTCTTCTTAAAGAAGTACGTAACATGCATCTATTTTTAGTAATTTTTTCTTTATAAATACGTTCGAACCATTGCGATTAAAGTGCAGTTCTGCAAATGTAGGTTGATATTGTGCAAGATCAACTTGGTGTTGCAGTGCTTGCCCCAGATGTTCCTATTAAATCTAGTCTTAAGTTGAACTTTTCATTATCAAGCTTGTCTCTGCCTTAAGTTTAAATCTTGTTTGAAGTGAATAATGATGGTAAGGTTTTATGGATTTGGTGTGAACTCCATGTAACCTTATTTGTGTTTGTGACTGGTTTATAATTAAAATTAAATTTGGAAGTGTTTTATTAATCTCGAGTATGGTATTGAGTAGATTTCGTGAAATCTTAAGATTGAAAACCAAATAGTATGTTTATTTATTTATAAGGAACCAAGGCATAGCCTAGTGGATTCCAACCTTGCTTGCATTTGAGAGTTTTTGAGTTCAAAACCTCTCAAGTACAATGTAAAAAATTAAAAAGGTGTTTGACGCCAATTTATCAAAAAAAATATTTATGCATTTATATATATTTCTATATATTCATATGTGTTTATGTATATGTAATTGATAAATTAGTTAATATTTTTTTTTTGAAAAATATTGACTATATTTATTTTTTTATCAAAATTATAAAACTTATTTTTAAAAATTTTTAACATTACAATTTTGCTAGTACTTAGGGAGTGTTTGGTTGTGAGGGGTGGATTGGGGGAGGAGTGGAATAGGAGTGAGATGAGAGGAAGTGGAGTAGGAGTGAGAATGAAGAATGTGTTTGATTGATAAGGATTGAAGAGTGTAATTTATTGGGAATGAGAAAAGTAAAAAAAGTAAATATAATAAGATGATATTTATGCCTTTTATTCAAATGAATATTATGTAAATTAAAAAAAATAAATTAATTGTTATAAATAAATATTTCAATTTTTTTTGTTAATATCATTAGTAATTAATTAACTATAATAAATAATTATATCAAATTGATAATTAATTATATTTTTAAAAATAATTAATTAACTATAATAAATAATTAATTAAGGAAGAAATATAATTAATTAATTATTATAAATAAATATTTAACTATAATTATTAGTTATTATTATTTCATTTTAATTATTAATTATTATTAAATTAAAAACTTGATTATTATATTTAATTAAATTATTATTTAATTAATAATTAGTGTTAAAATTAATTAATTAATTATTATTTAAATTAAATTATTATTTTAATTATTAAATAAAAAAGACAAATTTGTCATTCTCTCCAAAGAGGGAGGGAGGAGTGGAGCAATCCCTCCAATTTGGGGGGATTGCTCACTCCCTACTCACTCCTCATCCACTCCTCTCTCACTTCCATCCATGACCATCCAAACAAAGGTTTGGATTTTCTCCCCTCCCACTCTCACTTTAATTATGTGAACCAAACACTCTCTTAAGTCATAAATATGGCCTCTTCGGTGACATTGCCATGTGAATTGCAAATTTTGTTTTGTTCTGTCTATTTATTTTGTTTTTTTAAACAAAAAGAGCTAACCATCATGCACACATAGGGTCCACTCATAGTGGTGGACTCTACCAAGAACCCCACCCCCAAAATATAATTTATACAAAATGATTATAATTTTTATTTTAAGTTGCGTATTTGTAAAATATTTATTTCAATATGGTATAATATTAGTATATATTACTTGACACCAACAAGATTTATTAACATTTGGCTTTTCAAAATTTGTTAGGAAAAAATATTTAGAATTTATTAACAATGTTTAATAAGGTGTCTATATATATATATATATATATACAATTATAGTTTAATATTTATAAACATATGTACTAAACTAAACTTATACAAATTAGAGCACTCCTATTTTAAACACGTACACCCACTATTCTTTATGCTCTTTTCAAAATTTTGAAATAAAAAAGTGAAAATTGCAAAAACCCCTAAATTTGCAATATTGCCAAAAACGCCCCATTAATTTTGTAATCCCTAAAAACCCCTTTCTTTTAAACTCTATGTTTTTCAAACCCTCAGAGCATATAACGGATGTCAACGGAGTGATTTTTAAATTTTGTGGACGAAAATGCCCTTACATGGGGAGTCGCGGCTGCAGCCATTTAGGCGGTTTGAGAGGAAGTGGGGGGTTTTCCGTAGGGTAATACTAAGAGAGCAATTTCTTGGGCCAGTATACTTGTTTTTTCTCAACTCGCGTCTTGATTTTTCCATTTCGAGTTATCTCTCTAGGCACATCCTTTGTAATTTCAGCTTTTCCCTTTCTACCGGTATCTCAAAGGAGAAGTCCTGCGCAAGTATTTGGCATTTCATCAGTTTGCAATCTAAGGTATTGAGTATGGTTTTTATGTTAACTATTACATTACGAAAGAAAGATTTTTTTGGTTTTTGTTTTTGGTTACTGTTTTTGTTGGAAGATATTGAAGTGCTGAGAGGTTTCTCGGTGAGGGTTTTGTTAGTCATCGTAGGGCAATTTCTCGGCTAGGGTTTTTGTTTTTGTTTTGCATTTTTT
>NW_024086456.1:0-7494 GCF_009730915.1 Dioscorea cayenensis subsp. rotundata
TGGTTTGCCGGACTGTTCGAGGAGTTATCCCAGATCTAGTCAACTTCGGTTTCTGCCGCCGCACGTTGGGTTTCCAGTTTCAACGCGTACAGTTCGACCAAATTGTTCCCGCCGAGCTGAACCCCACGACGCCGTGCTTCCACCCGTCGCCTTGCTCGATCCAGCATCGTACGAAATGATCGATGACGCCTGATCGAACGGCAGCGCAGTGAGCCCCTGCAGGAGCCCAGACGGCGGCCGATCGTCAGGTCAACCGTCCCGACCCCAGATCTGCCCAACTGCCCTGCACTGCCTGTTCAGCGGCCCCGTCAGAGCAGTCATGCCTCCGTCGATTATAACAGTTAATTTGCGCATTTCACCGTAGGCCTCACCTCACATATCCGGTCATTTGTCTCGTGAGCCTTGCCCTCCAGTAATCATTACGGATGGCTCAGCACGCGATTACTTTCCGTTCCCCGCCCAGCGCCACAGGATCTCGGAAGCTCTGCCAGCTGAGCGGAAGCAACCACCATCACCCCAATCAGCCTCAGATCTGTCTCACCACAGATCCCAGCCATCATCCACGAGTTCAAACCTGAGCCTCACAGCCTGGCCACGAGTCCGACCGCCCGCCATCGCACTGCTCACGCCGATCAGCCTGACTGACCGGCTCTGCAGCATGGTCCATCTGCCCAGAGATCAACAACATAGTGAGCATGAAGAAGACATTATGGATGGATTGGCCCCACCACAGCACACTATCACCAGTGATCTTGCGGTGCCTGACGGCGGTCATTGTGCAGCATTCTTGACGACACCCAGCGGTGGCCCACATTGGGATATCGAGTCATTGTCTAGTGTTTTATCTGCTGGCGGATTAAATGATGCACCACAGACGCGTCACAACCGGATAAAAAGTAGGCACTAAGATGACAGACTCATTGTCCCAATGCTCAGATTTATACCACTCTCATGGCTGATGGGTTTGTCAGTCTCAAAGGTCACCTGCAATGATGATCCGCCCAAATCAAGGGCACCACCTAAGTTCCTTAGTTGGTGAGTAACCCAACATACCAGTGTGATAATTAAGAGCAATCCATCCATAGTATGCTTCTTCCATGCCACTTATAATTTTAACCCAATCTCTCTGACACCAAAATGACGATTTCTTCAGAATGGACTATAGCATACGCAGAAGCCAGATCCGAATCAGAACCAGGAAGCTTGCGAACTCCAGCTGTGACGTATAAAAAGATAGGAGTACTTCTGTGTGCATGCTTGAGTATTTGTTTTTCTGCTCAGTCGAGGAGAGGGTCTTGTGCACCTTAATCCAGTTTCATTGTGATAAAGCTATGAAACCAGGTTTAGTTTCCATGCGTTGGTAAGCAGGACCACTCTGTGAAGTGGATTTCCTTGATTGCCTTCAGGTATTGATCTTAAGAGCGATAGGTAAATTTCCATGAGGGTTATTTCTATCAACAGACCATTCATAGACATAAACTCGGGTACCAGTGCTGCCACAATCAAGTATCACATGGTATCTGGATGAACCATTTGACAAAGTACTATAGTATCTTAAACCTCGTAAACCAGCGATCAGTAACACCAGAATGCCTAGAAGAAAAATAATGCCTCGTGTCCATTTCTTCCAGATTAGTGGGCTAGTTGGCAGGACTTCTCCTTTGAAAAGCTTGATGCAGCACCTTCTCTTTGAAGAATACGTAAAGGCTTTGCATGGATGTAACTCCTATCTCTTTCAAGGTCAAATTCATTTCCCGTGCTAACTGTAGAGTATGTTGAGAGATCTTGGAGAGATGAGGAAAGCCGCATATTGCTTTCTTCAGGCTGTCTGAAGTTGAAACTGGAAATGAAGGGATGGGAATTCACATGCACTTAGAGGTAACGGTGGTAATTGTAGGAAGGATTTGTCAGCTAGAACGAAAGCTAGGGTCACTGCATTGAGTGCATCTGGCTCCAGCTTAACATGAACCAAACCAAGAAAGTTTATGTGCTAAAAGAGAAGAGTAAAAGCATGAGAACATTCTGACACATTTTCTGTGACTACCATGTCAAAGCACTGACAATGATGGCAACCAACAAGCTCAATTAAGATGCCGCACCTGCATAACAAACTGGCAGTTGTAAGCTGAAGTAGACAACACACCCTTAACTACCACTGAGTCATGTGAGCAAGAAAAGAGACAAATCCCAAAGCCACAATTAGGGTATTGATCAATAATTTGCTCCGCTCAATAGCTTGTGCAAGAGTACTTCCCAGCCATGTGGCATAACAGCCTTCAGGTCCATGTAAATGTATGCACTAAATGATGAAACAAATGTGGTATATGTTCATTATAATGTTTTTTTTTAAACCTTGTTAAGCCATCAAAAATAATAATTACAAAGAGGTAAAATGCAGGAACAAAATTATTTTGAATATAAACATGAATATGATGAAAATCCTATACCCTTTTACAATTAGAAATGCACAGAATTAACCAGTATACTAGACATAGATGCCACTTAATCAACCTAATAGCAAGAGAAGAACATAGCAAACAACCCTATATTTCTTGTTTCTCTACAATAAGGAACCCACTTGCCTGGCAAACACACTATACCAATCAAAACAAGCAATGCACATCTTCCAAAACTCTAATTAAAAGAGACAACTATTCTGATCTAAATTCAGAGACTTGGTTACAGTACATTCTTCTAACAATCCAAATTCCATCCCTTCCCCCATGATGCCAACCACCATCCCCAAATCCTGCAAAAGCACCACTACACTGCCATTCAATCCAAACATCCTCAATCCCGGTATGCAATTACCAACAAATCAAAGCAAAAACAGCAGAACAACAAACACAGCATCACCATTAAAGTTCAAAACAACATTCAGCGAACAAGAACAAGTTCGAAACTAGTACACGCGATCACAAAAAGTTTAAGAAACAAACCTAGAAAACCCCAACTTCTGTGCGGCAGCTTCAGAGATCAAACCGAAGGATTGATAGATCTGGGATAGGAGGCGCTCACCGGATCTGGTGGGGTTCCGGCAGAGCTCCGGCGAGGATCGGAGACGAAGAGGAATCATGGCGAAAAATCTCAGTTTTATTGGTTTTGATTTTCTCTAATGTTCGCTGTTTGCTCTCTAAAGAAAAAGTTCTAACTACTGCTGGCGATGTGGTGGTGCCGGTCGAGACCGCTCGGTTTAATTGAACCGGTTTGCTTGAACCGGTTTAATTGAACCATGAACCGGTTTTTAATATAATTTATAATGGGGAAAATTCACTGATTCACTCTCGTAATTTTCAAAACTTCCCAAAAACCCTCCCTCTTTTTACACACCACGGACAGTCGTTGAGTAGTTTAACTTCACTTTTCTCACTCGGATTCGGCTTGAATGGGTCCGTGTTGTGAAATCGTTTTAGCACGAAAATGGTGGGAAAGGAAGCGCAAATGGCATCGTGTTCGACACTTTTGAAGGGCTTTACAGCGGTTTACGATGAGACAGATGCCGAGGGTTGCGTTACATCTTGTTGATTCTCCTCGTTTGTCATTACAGAAATATAAATCGGTTTCTCGAGCGGAAAATAAATTGATTTCCAGTCGGATTGGTCGAAGTGCACTTCATCTTCAAATGAGGCGTAGTCGATTTTATTGTCGAGGCGAGCATGTGCCATTATAAAGTCTCTCGTTTATGGTCGTAAAAGTTGTATTACGACGAGAAGAAGCGATGAGTCTGACGAGATTCGTTTCAGTTGTAAAAGTTCTTCTCGTTTATGGTTATCTATTTGTATATTTTTAAATAATGTTTAACTATTTGCTATTATCCGGTTTTAAAATATTTTTACTAATATGTTTAATAATTGTCATATCAGTTTAATACTTCCCGATCTCAGTTTAACATTATCTTTACAGTGTATAACTATTCAGTAAGCGATGTAAATTCTCAGAAGTCTGCGTAAAAGCGGTGATCTTTTTCGTTTGATGCGAATTGTTGGCGTGTGGCGCGTGGCGGTGTAGCGGGGTTATGGTATCCGTCGCGTAAGATTGATGGCGACATTAATTCTTATGCTGGCAATACTCAGGCCCTAAGAACACGTTCGTTCTCGTGATCGATGTCGACATTGTGCGTTTAACTTTTTCTCGGATCATGAGTCGACTGCTATGGACTTCGCACCATAAATAACCGAGAAGAACCCTCCCGTGGACGACAACCACTCCTCGATCGTCCTCATTCATCCTCCTCCCGCCATATCCTCCTCTCTTCCTCCTCTTCCCAGCGGACATGACCGCTCTATCCCAGAAGGATGTTTCCTGACGAGCCTTCTTCCTTATCTTGAGAATCGATTAGCCGTAATCACCGAACTAGTTAAACTATCTTTTTCACCTTGAGCGAAATCCTCTCGTAATTGCTGAATGCGAGAGGATTCTCAGTGATGGATGACGGGAAAGCGATTAAGAAGAGCGTTTCGACTTGGGTAAGAAAAGAAAGTTTTTCACGTATTGCGTGATTGCGGAGGATTCTCTAGAGGAGGGAGATCGTGAAACATCCTTTAAAGACGAGTTGACATTTACCACTGAGACTTTCATTAGCGTTTAAAGAAAAATGAGCGTGGGTGTACAATGTTATTCGTTTACGTGTTTAACTATCGGGATGGGCGTCGTTTAAGTCCTACCATGACAGCGTTGATTAATAGTCGTTTTCGTGAATGTGTGTGTGTTTAACCTAATGTTGTATGCGTTTTTGCGAGGTTGAGTTGATGCGCTTGTTACGGCAACTGTGAGCGTTCGAATGTCTGAGACACTTGATTTTCGTTATCACGGTGATCGTGAGTGTCAAAGTCAGAGCGGACGTTGCGAGATGTTGTAAATGTTGTAAATCTTTGTAAATGTTGTAAAATGTTGTAAATCTTTTTATAAATAAAAGCGAAACGATCGTATTTGGTAGATGAACCTGAAATTTAAGCGGAGACCTAGTAAAAACAATGTGAGGAAACAAAAAGCGTCGTTGTAAACAATAGAAAAAGTTAAACGATACTCAGAGTTACTCTTTAAACAATGAGCCAGTGTTTAAGAAAATACGTAAATATGTTTAAAGCAGTGACCCGGGGAGGTACCCTGCATCTAGCAACGCGATGTCGATTGAAAAGCTATTCAATTTAAACAATAACATATTATTTACATGATATAGACTTTAGTTAAACAGTTAACCGTTATTTTAAACACTATATGTATCTGTTTAAACATAAAAAAGCTAGACGTTTACGCAGAGACTCATGTTGAGTTGAGAACTTTCATTCGAACGATGACAACATGTCTTCCTCGCGACAATGACATATAGTTTCCCTTTTTGCCCTTGGGATGGAGGGAAAAATACCGCCCAATCACATCACGTCTAATCTAACCTCTATCATACAACTGGCATGCACTTTTTGTTTTGCGATTCGACTGCTGTTTGTTCTTTACATCTTCTACTTCTTCTTCGTCGTCTTCGTTTTGTTCTTCATTTCATTTGGTTTGTACGATTTGGTTTTCGACCGATATATTATGGAGAGTTTTTGTGGTATTTTGCTAGATTCAACGGGGGAGGGAAAGAGTGCTAATGTTCACGGCTCGACTTCTTGGGAATTGGTGTTAAATGAGATATGTGAGCGATGGGGTCTGAAGTTTCTCTTGATCGGGGTTAAGTTCATCACACCGGATGGATATAAAAGCGGTTTGCCCAATAGAAAAGCGATGTTGACTTCGGTAGGATGTGTCACGTCCACTCCATCTTCAAATGTCTTTGTAGTTGATCTTGTACGTCGAGGGCAGAGAAAATGTGCTATTGCGAATCTAATGAAAAGCGAGGGTTTACTCGTTGTAAAGTTCCTTTTCTTTTAATTATTCGGTTATGCAGGGGTCATTATTGTTTAAATATGTCAAAATCATCTGGTTAACATATTATACTGCAGTCCTTTACGTTATTAGTTAATTGTTTTGAAAGTATTTAATTTAACGTTTAACTATTGTCGTTATCGACTAAACATTATATTCTCAGCTTAACATATTGATCTTTTTCGATTTGATGAAGTGTTGGCGGAATTCGATATGCGAGTGCTCCCATTCATCCCCATGGTGACCCTGACGGTGTGGGATGTCTTCCTTCCTCGTCAGATCATTCTGAAGTGTTGTCGTTGGATATTGGTCAACGTTTTGACGGTGTCGAACATTTCGAGGGATGTACTTGAAATCGTGCGATCAAAAGGAATTTTGACTTCAAATTCATAAGAGCGAAAAACATCGGGTGGCGTACGGAATGCTTGCTCGATGGTTGTCGTTGAAGCCTTTACATGCATCAAAAGAGTATAGCAAAATCTTTCAGAATCAGGCAATCAACCAGTCGCGCACTTGCGGTGGTGGCGTAGGTTGGCGTCCGCATCCGGCGTCCAAAAATGGGTTAGCGCACGAGTGATTCGAAGCTCAAGAATGAGTCCCTTGTCTGAGGCCGTCCGACATTCGAGGAAGGACATGTTGCGGGAACATGGTGTCCAGCATACCATACAAGCCCGAGGCTTTGGTTGGGGAAAAGAACATGCCGGGTGGTCCTCGACTAGCGGTGACATCTCCACTATGTCTGTTTGCTTTGGTATGTGGATAAGGTGTTGAGACCAAATCCGGCGTTGCGATCGTGGAGAGAGGCGGTGATCGTTTTAGCGTGCATTCTTTTCTTCGGTAGCGTGTATTGTGGGATTCAAGAGGGCTTGCGGGCGACTTCTTTCATTTCTCGATGGTACCTCGCCTCCTTGGAAAATATCGGGTACACTCTTTGGGTGCCAGCGAGGGAAAGATAGTAACGATGGTTTTTCCCACGTCGCCTTCGGGTATAGTCGACAACGAGACCGATGCTAATTGGACTTGGTTCATATCTAAGTTGGGCGAACTGCCTTATACGAGGGTGGAGATTATCATGAGATAATTACCTTCGTGTCGGACAGGTCGAGGGCCTTGTGAGTAGCAATTGCGAGAGTCTTCCCTTCTTCGCCACATGCGTCATCTGTCTTCGACATGGAGGCCAATTTTATGAGAAAGCCAATGTCGGACTTGGGGAAGGCATTGAGGAGGAGTCTTTGGTCTATATGCTTCCGCATTGCGTGGGCATCACGGCTAAAGATTTCGATAATGCTGAATGAACATGCGCAGGCCAGTATCACCGAAGCTCATCACTGGTTGATTAATAAATCGGATATGGCACATTGAGTCCGATCATCATTCGGAGGTGATCGTTGGGGTGAGATGTGATTCGAGCGTCGATGAGTCGTTCAATGCTTGGATCAAGGAAGCTCGTCATTTACCGGTGGCGAAAATGGTCGACTCCGTAAGGTCTGCGAATGTTGATTTCACACTTAACATTTTGTATTACCCTTTAAACATTCTCGATCTTTGTTTAATTACACTTTTTCTAACTTTAAATATTAATCATTTCGTTTGTGCCTGATTCTAATTAATTATCAATATTTTTTTGCT